>NC_057848.1:103746107-103951107 GCF_910594005.1 Cervus elaphus
GACAAGAACAAGTTTTAGTAGGCAGTTCAGGAGAACACACAAAAAGCAGACCAGGGACCGCAGACCAGGTAGAAACAATAAACTTTAGCTATAGTACCACTTTTGGGAAAAGAGATAGTCTCAGAAGTTGGCCTGGTGTGTTGTAAGTTTGAGAGAAATTATATAAGCTGAAGAATTCTGCCACAAGAATGGACAAGTAGTGTGGAGTAGATTTATCCTTACAAGTTCTGAAAAACCCTAAGAATCTCTGGGCTTCTCTGGTAGCTCAGCTGGTAAAGATTCTACCTGCTATGCAGGAGCTGCTAAGTTGCTTCAGTCGTGTCCGACTCTGTGCGACCCTGTAGACGGCAGCCCACCAGGCTCCCTCGTCCCTGGGATTCCCTAGGAAAGAACACTGGAGTGGGTTGCCATTTCCTTCTCCAATGCAGGAGACCCTGGTTCAATTCCTGAGTCAGGAAGATCTCCTGGAGAAGGGATAGGCTACCCGCTCCTACATTCTTGGCCTTCCCTGGTGGCTCAGCTGGTAAAGAATCAGCCTGCAATGTGGGAGACCTGGGTTCGATCCCTGGGTTGGGAAGATACCCTGGAGAAAAGAATGGCTACCCACTCTAGTATTATGGCCTGGATAATTCCATGAGCTGTATAGCTAGACTGAGAGAAGTTATTTCTCCTATTAAAACAGTTAGTAAAGATAGGAGGAAGTGACAGCTTTTTCAAATGCAGACGGGTTTTCAAGTGCAAAGATAGTAACACAAATCTCTAAGAAACATAAGAAAATAAACATGACATAAACAAAGGTTCACAATAATCTTTAGTAACCAAACCACAAAACATGGGGTCTATAATTTACATAAGAAAGAATTCAAAGGAGCTGTTTTAAGGTAAATCAATAAGCTAAAAAATGACACAGAAAGAAAATTCAATAAAATTAGTAAAATGATATATGAATAAAATTAGAAATTTGACAGAGAAGTTATAAAAATAAGAAACAAACATAAAATTTTGGAGTTAAAGAATCCAATGAATGATATAGGAAAAAATAAATGCAAGAGACAGCATCAAGAATAGAACAGACCAGACAGATGAAAGAATATGTGAGACAGAAGATATTTTTAAGTTACACAGAGGAAAAAGAAAAAAGTATTTAAAAAAACTGAAAGAAATAGCATATTATCCATGGCATACCATCAAAAGAACTAATGTACTTAGTTACTATTTATTTAGTAAAGAGCTAATGTATTTAGTTACAGTCTACACAGTAACCCCACAGTCAGTATCATCCAGACAGAAAATTAATAAAGAAACACAAGCCTCAAATGATACATTGGACCAGTTGGATCTAATTGATACCTGTAAGAAGTTTCATCCAATAATTGTTGGAATAATTGACTGGGGAGAGAGACTCAAGAGGGAGGTGATGAGACAAAATGCCAAGATGAATAGTGAAAGCAATATTCATCAGCCAAAAACACCCAAAGCAATTCAAAAACTTACAAAAAGAAAAATGGGTATAAATAAGAATCAAAAAAGAAGAGAACAATCAAGCCAATAAACTCATAAGTAAAAACAGTAAAAACTACATTAGCAAAAATACAAAATCAGAAATATGGAGAAAATACAATATAACTAAATAGTATGGTAAAAATAGGAAAAACATAAACTAAAACAAGTTTATTTAAAAATTAAATTTAAAAAAAAGAAAAATGTAAGGTAAAAATTAAAGGAATAATAAAAAAAATTAAGATAGTATTAAAAAGAAGAAATAAAAGAAAAAAATACATTAGAGTGGCTGTACCAACCTAGACAGCATGTTAAAAAGCAGAGACATTACTTTGTCAACAAAGGTCCGTCTAGTCAAGGCTATGGTTTTTCCAGTAGTCATGTATGGATGTGAGAGTTGGGCTATAAAGAAAGCTGAGCACCAAAGAATTGATGATTTTGAACTATGGTGTTGGAGAAGACTCTTGAGAGTTCCTGGGGCTGCAAGGACATCAGTCCTGGGTGTTCATTGGACGGACTGATGTTGAAGCTGAAGCTCCAATACTTTGGCCACCTGACGCGAAGAGCTGACTCATTGGAAAAGACCCTGATGCAGGGAAAGATTGAGGGCAGGAGGAGACGGTGATGACAGAGGGTGAGATGGTTGGATGGCATCACTGACTCAGTGACATGGGTTTGGATGGACTCCTGGAGTTGGTGATGGACAGGGAGGCCTGATGTGCTGCAGTTCATGGGGTTGCAAAGAGTCGGACACAACTGAGTGACTGAATGGAACTGAAGAAGAATGTCCTCCTTACTCCTCCCTTGACCTCTTCATGCAGTGAGCACCAGCCAATCTGCCTACTCAGGAAGTCCTCCAATAATTCTAGGAAGGTCTCTGGACATGCTGAGGACACTATGGGGTCTGTTCAGACTCAGATTTACCCTTAGCCGGCTTGTACTTGCTTGCAAGGTCCACAATTACCCCAAAGTCCACACTCTCGAGCTAATTGTGCGGATTTAATCTGTTGCACCTGTGGCTTCAAGTGCTAATTCCCTACTTCTTGTATTGTCACACAGCCCACGGTGCTCTGCTTTAGTTCTGGGACTGCCTCTGCTTGTAGGCCACCCTCAGGTGTCTGTTCCCTGCCCAGACAAAAGGGGATGAAGGCCGAGGTTTATTAAAGCTCACTAATTCAGTCGGACTGGGGAGAGGGCAGGGTATGGCAGCCACAATTGAAATGTACCAGGGAATGCCTGTGGTGGCAGAGACCTGCCTGATGTTGTTATAGTCTGAGGCAGGTCATGAGCTCTCCCAGAGGAAATGGCCCCAGGTCATGGGTCCATAGAAAGTGCCAAGTTGCTTTGGCTCCCAGGAATGTGTGGGCTATAGCTTGTGCCCGCCCACAGCTTGGTGGTGGCTGCTACTTCCAGGGCTGTAAGCACAGCAGTAGTATTTTGTCCACTGTCTCAGGCATTCTCCCCAGCTTTGGCAGTAGCCACTCGGTTTGAGTTCCTCACTCTGGGACTGTAAACTGCAGTTGCATCTAGTTCCACCTCTGGCTTTTCCGCTAGCTTTTCTGAGCATCTCTACCTCTAGGGTTGGGAAGTTCCTAGCTGTTGTTCCCACCACAAATGGCATTTATGAAGGTAGATTCCTGAGATCTGCAAGGAATTAGAGGAATTCCTGAGATCTGTGAGGAATTAGAGGGTCCCTGTAGCAATGATCTCTTGCGGCTCTGACAAGCCCAGGATTTCCCTGGATTCCCTCAGTTGTGTTGTTCTAGCTCCCTCAGAGTATTTTCATGGCAGCCAACACTAGCTGTCCCTGGGGTCTGATCCCCACAGCGTGAACCTCAGCACCCAGGCCCCTCTTGTTGTGGGCAGTGTAAACTGCTTTTTGGCTGGGAAGTGCTTTTCCTTAAAGATTTCTGTGATGAATTCTCTCTGTTTTGCCTTCCTGGCACCTGTTGATGAGTTCCCCTCTGAGGTTCTGAAGCTCCCTACTCTCCCACCCCCATCCCTGCCTATGAAGTGATTGCCAAGATGTAGAAACTTTTCCTCCTTCAGGACTCCCTCCCCAGGGCACAGGCCCCTATCCTGGAATCTTTTCTCTTTTTTATCTTTTTCTTTTGGCCTACCTCATTCTAAGGAGATTGACTTGTCTTTTTGGAAAACTGGAGTTTTCTGTCTGCATTCAGCAAGTGTTCTGCAGGAGTTATTCCACATGCAGATTTATTTTTGACGTATTTGTGGGAAGAAAGGTGATCTCCCCGTCTTACTCCTCCACCATCTTCTCCAGATCCTTTACATATCCTTATGTATGATTAATTCACTAACTCTACTATATTATTTACTTTTTCATGACCTTTATTCTTTCAAATGTTTTCTTGTTACTAGTCACACCTTTAATTTTCAGCTTAAAGAAGTCCCTTTAATATTTTTGTAAAGCCAATTAGTGGTGGTAAACTCCTTTAGCTTTTGTTTATCTAGAAAACTCTTTATCTTTCATTTAATTTTTTAACAATAACTTTGCTAGACAGAGTATTCTTGAAGTTTTTTTTTTCTTTCATAATTTGAATAAATCATGCCACTCCCTTCTAGCCTGCAAAGAGTCTACTGAAAAAGCTACTTATATTTCTATGGTGATACCATTGTGTATAGAAAAAAACAAAAGGAAATCTTAAGTAAATAAAGCAGATATTAACAGACATAAACAGAGAAATTGACAAAAATATACTAATAGTAGGGAACTTTAATATCCTGCTTAAATTAATGGACAGGTCATCCAGACAGAACATCATTAAGGAAACAATGGCCTTAAATGACGCATTGGACCAGTTAGACTTAACAGATATCTACAGGAGATTCCAACCAATACCAGTCAAAATACACATTTTTTTTCAAGTGAACATTGGACATTCTCCATAATAGATCACATGATATTAACAGAATAGAAGGCAGTCTCAACAAATTTAAAACAATAGAAATTACATCTTTTCTAACCACAAATGCTAGCAAGGTAATGCTCAAAATTGTTCAAGCTAAGCTTCAACAGTACGTGAACCAAGAAATTCCAGTTGTGAAATGTGGATTTAGAAAGGACAGAGGAACTAGAGATAAAATTGCCAACATCGGTGGGATCATAGAAAATGCAAGGGAGTTCCAGGAAAGAAAAAACATTTCTGCTTCATTGACTATGCTAAAGCCTTTGACTGTCTGGAACACACAAACTGTGAAAAATTCTTAAAGAGATGGGAATACCAGATCACCTTACCTGCCTCCTGAGAAACCTGCATACAGGCCAAGAAGCAACAGATAGAACTGGATATGTAACAATGAACTGGTTCCAAATTATGAAAGGAGTATGCTAAGGCTGCATATTGTCACCCTGCTTATTTAACCTATATGCAGAGGACATCATGTGAACTGCCAGGCTGGAATCAAGAATCATGGAGCACAAGGTGGAATCAAGATTGCCTGGAGAAATATCAATAACCTCAGATATGTAGGTGATACCACCCTAATGGCAGAAAGCAAAGAAGAATTAAAGAGCCTCTTGATGAAGGTGAAAGAGGAGAGTGGAAAAACTGGCTTAAAACTCAACATTCAAAACATCAAAGATCATGCCATCTGGTCCCATCCCATCATGGCAAATAGATAGGGAAAAATGGAACCAGTGATAGATTTTATTTTCTTGGGCTCCAAAATCACTGTGGATGTTGACTGTAGCCTTGAAATTAAAAGATGCTTGCTCCTTGGAAGAAAATCTATGACAAACCTAGACAACATATTGAAAGGCAGGGACATCATTTGCCTACAAAGGTCTGTCTAGTCAAAGCTATGGGTTTTCCAGTAGTCATGTATGAATGTGAGATTGAACCACAAAAAGTGCCTTTGAACTGTTGTGCTGGAGAAGACTGTTGAGATTCCCTTGAACAGCAAGGAGATCAAACCAGTCAACCCTAAATGAAATCAGTCCTGAATATTCATTGAAAGGACTGATGCTGAAGCTTAAGCTCCATTATTTTGGTCACCTGCTGGGAAGAGCTGACTCATTGGAAAAGATGCTGTTGCTGGGAAAGATTGAGGGCAGGAGGAGAAGGGGGTGACACAAGATAAAATGGGTGGAGGACATCATCGACTCAATGAACATGAGTTTCAGCAAACTCCAGAAGAAGGTGAAGGACAGGGAAACCTAGCATGCTGCAGTCCATGGGGTCACAAAGATTTGGACACTACTGAGTGACTGAAAAATAACAATTGATTTCTAGCTTCATACCACTGTTTCCTGCGTGGCTCAGTAATAAAAAATCCACCTGCTAATGCAGGAATCACAGGAGACATGGGTTCAATCTCTGGATTGGGAAGTTGTTTTGGAGGAGGAAATGGCAATCCACTCCAATATTCTTACCTGGGAAATCCAATGGATAGAGGAGCCTAGTGGGCTACAGTCCACAGGGTCATAAAGAGTTGGACACGAGAGAGAACTGGACATGGAAAAACGGACTGCTTCCAAATAGGAAAAAGAGTACTTCAAGGCTGTATATTGTCACCCTGCTTATTTAACTTATATGCAGAGTACCTCATGAACAATGCTGGGCTGGAAGAAGCACAGGCTCGAACCAAGATTTCTGGGAGAAATATCAATAACCTCAGATATGCAGATGACACCATCCTTATGGCAGAAATTGAAGAGGAATGAAAAAGCCTCTTGATGAAAGTGAAAGAGGAGAGTGAAAAAGTTGGCTTAAACCTCAACATTCAGAAAACTAAGATCATGGCATCTGGTCCCATCACTTCATGGGAAATAGATGGGAAAACAGTGGAAACAATGTCAGAGTTTATTTTTGGGGGCTCCAAAATCACTGCAGATGGTGACTGCAGCCATGAAATTAAAAGACGCTTACTCCTTGGAAGGAAAGTTATGACCAACTTAGATAGCATATTGAAAAGCAGAGACATTACTTTGCCAACAAAGGTTCATCTAGTCAAGGCTATGGTTTTTCCAGTGGTCATGTATGGATGTGAGAGTTGGACTGTGAAGAAAGCTGAGCACTGAAAAATTGATGCTTTTGAACTGTGTTGTTGGAGAAGACTCTTGAGAGTCCCTTGGATTGCAAGGAGATCCAACCAGTCCATCCTAAAGATCAGTCCTGGGTGTTCATTGGAAGGACTGATGCTGAAGCTGAAACTCCAGTACTTTGGCCACCTCATGTGAAGAGTTGACTCATTGGAAAAGACCCTGATGCTGGGAGGGATTGGGGGCAGGAGGAGGGGGGGGACGACAGAGGATGAGATGGCTGGATGGCATCACTGACTCGAAGAGCATGAGTTTGAGTAAACTCTGGGTGTTGGTGATGGATGGAGGCCTGGAGTGCTGCAATTCATGGGGTCGCAAAGAGTCGGACACGACTGAGCGACTGAACTGAACTGAACTGAGCACACATGCGTTTATACATATGTATTTTATTGTTGTTCAGTCACTTAGTCATGTCCCCCTTGGGGGTAAACCCCATGGACTGCAGTACGCCAGGCTTCCCTGTCCCTCACTATCTCTTGGTGTTAACTCAAACTCATGTCCATTGAATCAATGACGCCATCTAATCATCTCATCCTGTCATCCCCTTCTCCTCCCACACTTAATGTTTCCCAGCTTCAGAGTCTTTTCCAATGAGTTGGCTTTTTGCCTCAGGTGGCCAAAATATTGGAGCTTCCCCTTCAGCCTTAGTCCTTTCAATGATTGCTTAGTGTTAATTTCCTTTAGGATTGACTGGTTATCTTCTTGCTGTCTAAGGGACTCTCAAGAGTCTTCTCTAGCACCATAGATCAAAGGCATCATTTTTTAGGCATTCAGTCTGCTTTATGGTCCAACTCTTACATTCATACATGGCTACTGGAAAACCCATGGCTTTGACTAGACGGACCTTTGTCGGCAACATGACATCTCTGATTTTTAATACACTTTCCAGACTTGTCAGAGCTTTTCTTCCAAGGAGAAAACATCTTTTAATTTCATGGCTGCAGTCACCATCCACCGTGATTTTGCAGCCCAAGAAAATAAAACCTGTCACCATCTCCTTATTTTCCCCATCTATTTGCCATGAAGTGATGGGACTGGATACCATGCTCTTAGTTTTTTGAATGTTGAGTTTTAAGCCAGCTTTTTTGCTCTCCTCTTTTACCTTCATTGAGAGGCTTTTTAATTCCTTTTCACTTTTTGCCATTATAACCAAGAGATGAATTCAACTTAAACGTCCATCAACAAATGAATGGATATAGAAGCTGTGGTGTGTGTGTGTATGCACACAATGTAATATTTCATAGCCATAAGACAGGTGAAATTTTGTCATTTGTGACAAAATGGGTGGATCTGGAGTGTATTATGCTTAGTGAATTAGTCAAAGAGAGAAAGACAAATAGTATTTATTGTTACTTGTATGATGAATTAAAAAAAATAAATGAATATAACAAACAGAAACAGACTCATGTATGCAGAGAAGAAACTAGTGGTTACTCATAGGGAGAGCAGTGAGGGGATGGGCAAGACAGGTGAAAGGGATTAAGAGGCACAGTCTACTAAATGTAAAGTATATAAGATAAAAATAAGTATTGTACAAGACAGAGAAAATAGCTGATATTTTATAATAACTGTAAATGGAGTATAATCTACAAAAATGTTCAATAACACTTTAGTAAACTTGAAAAAATGAAATTCTGCCATTTGCAACAATATGGATGAATCTGGATGGTATTATGCAAAAAGAAATGTCAGTCATAGAAGAATAAATACAGCATGACTCCACTAACATGAGGGGTGTGTGTGTGTGTGTGTGTGTGTGTGTGAGTTGCTCAGTCATGTCTGACTCTTTGCGAACCCATGAACTGTAGATGGTCAGGCTCCTCTCTCCATGAAGTTCTCCAGGCAAGAATACTGGAGTGGGTTGCCATTCCCTTCTCCAAGGGATCTTCCCAACCCAGGGATTGAACCCGAGTCTCCTGCATTGCAGGCAGATTCTTTACCATCTAAGCCACCAGGAAAGCAACATGAGGTGCCTAAAATATTCAGATTCATAGAAACAGAGAATAACATGTGATTACTAGGGTCAAAGAGGAGGGGAAAGCAGGGCATTCTCACTCAACTGGTATTAAACTTCAATTATGCAAGATGAATTTGTTCTAGGATTCTGCTCTATAATTTAGTGATACAGTCACATATTGTGTATGCACATATTTCATTAAAAGTGTTGATCTCATGTTAAGTATTCTCACTACAAACACACACACACACACACACAATGGACACAAGTAAACTTTTGAATGTAATGAATATATCTTATTACCTTGATTGTAAAGATGGTTTAACAGGTATATGCATATATCCAAACTCATCAAATTGCATATATTAAACATGTACACTTTTTAAAAATATAAAAAAAAATATGACTCAATAAGCCTGCTTTTCAAGAAAATAAAACCTTGCATAGATAAGTGAAATTCAAAGTACTAAAACACAAATATAAATAGAAAATATTGACAATGAAGGTTTGTTGGTGAACCATGAAAAGTGCCAGGATTCTTGGCCTCCAGAGGAGAAGAATTCAATCTGGGGCCAGAGACTAGGCTTGATTGTTCAGAGCTTTTGTGTAATAAAGTTTTATTAAAGTATAAAAGGGATAGAGAAAGCTTCTGACATAGACATCAGAAGGGGGCAGAAAGAGGACCCCCCTTGCTAGTGTTAGCAATGGAGTTATATACCTTTTAATTAGTTATTCAGTTCAGTTCAGTTCAGTCACTCAGTCGTGTCCGACTCTTTGAGACCCCATGAATCGCAGCACGCCAGGCCTCCCAGTCCATCACCAGCTTCTGGAGTTTACTCAAACTCATGCCCATCGAGTCGGTGATGCAATCCAGCCATCTCATCCTCTGTCATCCCCTTCTCCTCCTGCCCTCAATCCCTCCCAACATCAGCGTCTTTTATTATAGTGAATCAAAAGAATGTCTGGAGGTTGTAAAGACTGTACTAGATCCACTCCCATAATGTACATTTTAAGATAACAAGATTAGCCAGAAGGTTTTATTCCAGAAACTGTCCTCAAGCAGGATACATTATTGTTATGAAATCTTAAGGAATGTAGAGGAAAAAAAAAATTTGTCCTTTCCTCCCCCTTGAGAATTCCAGACCCCTCTCTCCTTGGGGAACCCCAGACTTCTTATCAACCTGCCTAGGAATTTGCTCTTTCAATATTATCCAGAGAAAAATAACTCATTACATTCAGGATTTCATTGATTTACGTACGTCTGTTTTCCAATCAGAAAATATAAAGCAAGAAGACTCAACATATTTATAGTGGCCAAAATATTGTAAGAAAACCTACCACCCAAGAATTCTATATCAAACAATAATATCCTATAAGAAAGAAGGAAAAATTCTTCTTTAATTAAAGGACAAATAAGAAAATTCAACGCTAGCAGAATGTAAATACAATGACTACTGTTTATGTGTGATTTTATGAGTATAGAGAGAAATAAGAGAATATATACTAGGTCATGACTATAGTTACAAAAAAATAGAGAAAATACTGGGTGGGAGGAGGCAAGCAAAAATATAAATTTTAATAAGAGATACACTTAAAGTCATATATTAAATAATTCATACATTCTTTATATTTCTTATACATATAAAGTTTATATATATGTATAAACTTTATATTTCTTATATGTATAAACATATTTCTTTATATGTATAAACTCATTTCTTATTGACGATTACTTTATGATATACATACTATTATTATCTTCATTATACAGAGGGTGAAACTGAGAAATAGAGAAGTTTTATAACTTTACCAAGGTCTCATCGATGGTAAATAATACAGATAGGCTATGAATCCAGGTTCTCTGCCTTCAGAGCAAAATATGATTCAAATCACATTTGTGAATTTATATAAAATTAGATGCGTTTGTATGTGTGTATATTTTAAATAAAAATTAAATACAAATAAATAGCATAACTATAACTTAACTGACTTAGTGTATAACATGATAAATGAAATAAAGAATAACCTGAAAGTCATTTGAGAGCATCAGGGATAAAGAAACAGTTGTAAAAACTTTTAAGAGTTTCAAAAATAAGCATGTCACTTATAAAGGAATTAAAATAACATCACATTTCTGAGAAGCATCATTGGAAGTTATAATGATATGTAGGAATTTGTTTTTTAAACTCTGAGATAAAATTATTTTTCAATCTAAAAGTTTATACCCAGGCAAACTAAATTAAGCAAAAGTATGATAAATGTACATTCAAATCCACAAGGGCTCAACATTTATTGTCATTGCGTCTTTCCTTATGAAGCTCATACAGGATGTGCTTCAGCAAAAAGGAGGAGTAAAACAAGACAGCAGAAAATACAGTATGGAGGGAATTAAGAGAAAGGTAAAGAAATTACCAGGATTACAATTGTGCAGTAGGCTTGAAGAGCAGATAGTCCAGACTACAGGAAAATGGAGGTATCTAGATGCAAGTATTATCAGAAAACAAAAATGAAAACAAATTAAAAAAATAGTAATTAATAATCAGATACTTTTGACTATGTGGAAAAGTGTATTGAGATGCTATTGGAGATGTAGGGAAGAGTAACAATAGATACAAAGGGAAATTTTAAAAAGATGAAAATCTTTAAGGGGGGCAATTATTAACCCCAGGAAAATAATGTGGTAAATATAAACACCATTTAAACACCGGGAAAAGCAAAAAGTTACATAAAAAGAAATATAATTATTGTATACTACTGGAGTCCAGCCCCAGCGGGTCCAGGAATACCCAAGGGATGAGTGGCGTCAGCAAAGAAGACAGACACACACAGAAGGTTGCATGGAAGAAAAAGCTTCTTTATTTTTAGGACAGCTCAGTTTTTATAGAATGAATGTTACCTCCCCCATAAGTCACCACATATTACATCAGATATCGGTTTTGTGCTTCTGTCAATATTTTTCCTTCCCATATTTTTCCCCTATGCATTCATCTGGAACATTTCCAATTACAAGGTTTTTTCTTAAATGTCCCATACATTAGTCTTCTTGCCTCAATGGCCTAACATTTTCACGCTAACAAAAACAATGTTCCACAAATTTCAGGTATAGTATGAATTCTTTAGACAATAAAACAATACATGGGAAGGGCTACACAAACATGTTTGACATTTCTGAGAATAGTACCATGTGAAAACCCTGATATTTTTCTTTACCTAAAATTACAAAGTCTACAGTGATTAACTATGAAGCAGCAAAACACCTCTATTAACAGTAAGGTAATGGCAGTGAAACAGGTTAATATAAATCTTCTATTGAAATCCTAGGTACCCAATTTCCTAACTCTACAAAAAATACCCATAACCTTCCATGTTGTTTAAAGGAAGGGAAACAATGGACAAATAGCAGCAAGGAAATAGCAATAATGAAAACCCTCTCAACCAAGGAGCAAGTATTATCTAGGGTGAAACAGATCACCAGCCCAGGCTGGATGCATGAGACAAGTGCTCGGGCCTGGTGCACTGGGAAGACCCAGAGGAATCGGGTGGAGAGGGAGGTGGGAGGGGGGAGCGGGATGGGGGATACATGTAAATCCATGGTTGATTAATGTCAATGTATGACAAAAACCACTACAATATTGTAAAGTAATTAGCCTCCAACTAATAAAAATAAATGAAAAAAAGGAGCAAGTAAACTGAAGCAGTATATCTACTTCTAAATATAAATGCCTCTACTCTTTTCTATTCTAGAACATTATAATCTTTTAAGCAAGCAGCCAAACTATGCCTGTGGCTTTTTCTTTTTTGACTTGATGTTTATGGTCGTGTCCTGAGCCAGAGCAATCATGAGCATTTCTAAATAGGCTTGGACTTTTCCAGGGAAGCCTTATTACTATATGTTACATTTCCAAAAATTAATAGAAAGCCCAACAACAGTAAGACAGAAAGAGGAAAGGGACATACCGTCCCCCCGGGACAACTCTGAGGGGAAGAGCTGCCTTGCAGGTTCCTCTCTCATCCTGTGACCTTGTCACAGTCTGGGTAGGTCCTGGTGATTCCAGAGGGGACATATTGGGCCCCTGGGGCAGCCCTGTGTGAGGAAGAGCTGCCTTGCAGGTTCCTCTCTCGTCCTGTGGCCTTGTCACCGACTGGGCTCATCCTGGCGACTCCTTGGCTCAGCCACGAACAGCACTTGCACAGTCATGATGATATTGTAAATTACTACTTAGTCAATTACAAATTGTATTTTAACTATGCTTGGAGAATGGAATAAGATTAAGTCAGTAGTGGGTTGTTGTCAATTAAATAGGGTATTATAAATAAAGTATAAAATGATAAGGTATAACAATATTTGAAATATAGAGTTATGTGCCAGAAATAAATCACCCTAAATTGTTGAAAGAAGCTACCTCTCAGGACTTGGGGGGCATGATAAAGAAAGCTATGATTGCATTTTTATGCAAGACATATATTACTTTTTATGAATTATAATATATATGTGAATATTACTATAATAAAAATAAGAATTTTAAAGTTTTAAAGGAAGAACATTTTCCTGAAATAAGGACTTGATTCTGTAGATTAAAACCATGTCACATGATAAATACTTTAAACATTAGAGTCACACTGAGAATGTTGAGATTGACATTCAAGAAAAGTACAGAGAAACAGAACCTTAATGAAGGAAGAGAAAATTAATATTTATTATCCCATGCTCATTCTTGAACACACTTTTACATAGAGTGGTAAGTGGAATCACTTGCAACATCTAAAATAATATTTTATATTTTAACTCTTTTTTCTCTTTATGTCTTAGCATTTCTCGGTTTTTTTTTTTTTCATCAACCCCTCTCTCTGCATACAGCTGAATTTATGTAAGTTAAATGCAAATCATGAAATATCCTTACTCATATGAATACTGCTTCACTGCTTAATGCAATTTATTCTAGGAATCTGAGGATAGGTCAATATTTTAAGATCTATTTGTATATCGAACATGATGAATATGTCTATCTATCTAGCACAACAGAAGACAGACTCATTATTGAAAGAGATAAATAAAACTACTTAAAAATTTGAATCTTCTGTGAAAAAGTAATCATAAACAAAATCAAAAGGCAAATGACAAACTGTGAAAAATGCAATCTTTTTTTAAGTAATTTTTCTTATACACAAAAAAGTATAAATCAATAGATGAAGCAATAGGAAAATGAGCAAAAGTACATGAAGAAATAAAAAATAAGCTGTCCATAAGCATATAAAGATGTTCCACTTCTCTCATTTAAGGAAATACAAATAAAAGTAATTGTATAACACCATTTTAAACTATCAGATTGGCAAATATTAAAGTGTTTGATGATATTTGGAGCTGGCTTACTGTGTACACCACTCATCAAAACTTTTAAAGTATATACCTTCTAAAAGAAATTAAGCTACTAAAATTTGATCTATGCGTATACTCAGAGATGTACTCACTGGTACACATACAGACACATCTATTGCAATCTTAACAATAGCAAAACAGTAGAATAATATAACTGTTATTCAAGGAAGAATGAATTAAATAATTGTGGTTTCTTTATGGAAGATAAGGGACCTATTGAAAAGTATAAGATATATTTCTGTGTGCTGCTATGAGAAAATATAGAAGATACATTTTTATGTGAAGATAAACAAGGTACAGAACTGAATATAGACCATGATTTCCTTTTAATTCTTGTGAGAAAAAAAAAATGATTGTAGAAGGTAGACTCTAAGGTGGCCACCATGATCTCTGCTTTCTGGTATGTTATTCCTTTATATAATTCCCTCCCCTTGAGGGCAGGACCTGTAACTTATCTCTAATCAATAGAACATGGCATGATAGTTGATCATGTGTGCATGATTATATCAGACTTTAAGGCTTATATTGTGAGAAGATGCTCTTTCCTTTGCTGCTTTTGAGGAAACAGGAAGCCATGTTGTGAAGGCCTATACTATGGACTGAATGCTTTTGTATCCCTAGAATGCATATGTTGAAATTCTAACTCCCAAGATAGTGGTACTTGGAGGTGGGGCTTTGGAAGATGATTAGGTCATAAGTGCTATGCCTCATAAGGGACTGGGATGAGTGTTCTTATAAAAGAGATCCCAGAGAGCTGTCTTGCCCCTTACACAAAAAGCAGAAAAAATACACTGATTATGAACTGGGAAGTGGACTCTCAGAGGACACCAAATCTGCTGGTACCTTCATCTTGGGTTTTCAAGCCCTTAGAACTGTGAGAAATGAAGTCCTGTTGTTTAGAAAACACTCAATCTATGGTAATTTTAATATGGTAGCACAAATGGATGAAGACAGTCCACGTGGCAAGAAATTGAGGGCAGCTGCTGTCTGACAACCAACATAGAGAATGCTGCCACCACTACATGAGCTTGGAAGGAAATCCTTCCCCAGTCAAGCTTTAGATAAAACCATAGTGCCAACTGCCATCTTGATCTCAGCTTTGTGAATTCTTAAAACAGAGGATTCAGCCAAGCTATGCGTAGACTCCTGACTCACCAAAAATGTGAGATAATAAGTGTATGCTATTTTTGTTTTTTATAATATTGCTATGCAGCAATAGCTAAGTTAATAAAAGACATGTATGTTTATATATTTAGCCATAGAACATTTCTCAAAGGATACATAAGAAGTTCTTTTACCTGTGGAAATTGGAAATAAAGGATCAGGGATAGGAGAGAGTGTTTTAATTGTTGCTTTACATACTTTCTTAGTATTTTTAAATAGTAATCATGAGGCTGTATTAGTTTCATTTAAAAAATGAAAACAAGTCCAAAAAATGTCTGAGGAAATCTGAACAATTAGAAGATAACTTATTGGGCCAATGATTATCCACTTTACCCCATCCTTCATTTTATGGATGAGAATTTCAGTCCCAAACAAGTGAAATAACTTGTTGTATACTTTACATACTTCCCCAAAGTTTTTGTACAGCTTATAATAAAATAGAAATAATAGGGCACTTTGAAAAGAGCAAGAGCTATGTAAAGGAGAAGGGGAGAAGGTAGTGGAAATCATGAACAAGCTAAAACATAGTTACCAAATCTGAGTATAAAGCTTAGCTTTCACTTTCTAAGCATTTAAGGTAAAAAAGAAGAAATATACTGTATGATATACTTCATGTTATCTGGTAAAGAAATACATCCCAAATGAATCAGGTTCAGTGAACCACATGAAGTAGCCTTCATCAAAATACAAACTGAAATGAATAAATCTGTAAATCCTTATAAACAACATCTGGACGTAGTGAAACACAACAGATAAGAACACAGAGTTTTGTGTTGGCGGAGTCAGACTCAAATTCCAGCAACATCACTTACTTAGTGTCCTCTTTAACTCTGAGTTTCTTCATTTATAATCTCCAAGATAATAATACCTCTTTCATAGGTTATTTTTGAGGATTGAATAAGATAATATAGATTAACTTCTTACCACAGTGCCTGCTTCATATTAGTTGTTCAATAAGTGCTAGGAGATTATAAGATTTTCTTTACAATTTAGGACTTTCTAAACATAAATCTTTTTCATATGGACATTTGTTATATTGATCTTAATTAAAAATCAAGGATATTAAAATAGAATCCTGTAAAAATCTGAAGGACGATGAAGCTCCTAGTCACATAACTAGAATGTGATGGAGCCTGCACTAAAATCCAGGACTCCTAGTTTCCAGTTCAGCTCTTCTTTCAACATGGTTCTGGCTGCTGCTTGTAGATATCAGGACTTGATTGGATATTGAAAACTGCTTTGCATGCAAATGGTTTTCCAAACCATCTTGTTGTTTCTATTTCTAGTCGTACTACAAGCAACGAAGATGTTGTAGTTGTTTATTGTTTTAACCGTATTGAGATCTAAGTAGAGAAGGAATTTCCACTTTACACAGTCATTTTATCAGCAGTATCTGCCACATAATACACTGTTTTCCTTTGTATCACTTAAACTGGCCCCAAAGCCTGAAATTTGTTGCTTCCTTAATTGCACCCCACAGGCAAAGTGCCAGGGGGATATTCTTCTGTCAAGTGTCTTCCCGCTTGCACACGTGTTTGTCAAACTGTCATTTAACCTTTCAGGCAATTAATTTGTTAGCAGATCTTCAACAAGCCTTATTAGGGCATGATATCCCCCATGGGCCTATACATTTCTAGGAAGATTTCTGATTTAGTGAAGTAAGTCAGGAAGAAAATCACCAATACAGTATACTAAGGCATATATATGGAATTTAGAAAGATATTAACGATGACCCTATATACAAGACAGGAAAAGAGACACAGATGTATAGAACAGTCTTTTGGACTCTGGGAGAAGGCGAGGGTGGGATCATTTGAGAGAATAGCAATGAAACATGTATATTATCATATGTGAAACAGATCACCAGTCCGGGTTCAATGCATGAGACAGGGTGCTCAGGGCTGGTGTACTGGAATGACCCTGAGGGATGGGATGGGGAGGGCGGTGGGAGAGGGGTTCAGATGGGGAACACATATACACCCATGGCTGATTCATGTCAATGTATGGCAAAAACCACTACAATATTGTAAAGTAATTAGCCTCCAATTAAAATAAACAAATAAATTTAAAAAAAGTTTCCACCTGAAGCCACTGGAGATGGAGGAATTTTTGCTCTTATTGCAGGTGACTGAGGTGTATATGTGCAGAAAACTAATATCTCTATTCAAGGTTAATAGCCAAAAGCAATTTATACAGAGATAGCATCTATAATTGGAGGATTCTTTGAGACACCCAAAGATATTTAGGCAGGGTATTTATTATTTGATGAATTCCAAGGAAAGTTTTGGTGTTTTTCAGTTGCTCAGTCATGTATTACTTTTTGTGACCCCATGGACTGCAGTACACCATGCTTCCCTGTCCCTCACTATCTCCCAGAGTTTGCTCAAGCTCATGTCCATTGAGTCGATGATGCCATTCAACCATCTCATCCTCTGTTGCCCTTTTCTCCTCTGCTCTCCATCTTTCCCAGCATCAGGGTCTTGTCCAATGAGTCAGCTCTTCACATCAGGTGGCCAAAATATTGGATCTTCAGCTTCAGCCTCAGTCCTTCCAATGAATATTTAGGGTTGATTTCTTTCTTTGATCTTGCTATCCAGGGGACTCTCAAGAGTCTTCTCCAGCACCACAGTTTGAAGCCATCAATTCTTTGGCTCTTAGCCTTCTTTATGGTCCAGCTCTCACATCTGTATATGGCTCCTGGAAAAAGCATAGCTTTGACTAGATGGACCTTTGTCAACAAAGTGATGTCTATGCTTTTTAATATGCTGTCTAAGTTTGTCAAAGCTTTTCTTCCAAGGAGCAAGCATCTCTTAATTTCAATTTTAATTTCACTGCAGTCACTGTCTGCAGTGATTTTGAAGCCCAAGAAAATAAAGTCTGTCACTGTTTCCTTATTTTCCCCATCTATTTGCCATGAAGTAATGGAACCAGATTCCATGATCTTAGATTTTGAATATTGAATTTTAAGCCAGCTTTTTCACTCTCCTTCTTCACCTCTTCAATAGGCTCTTTAGTTCCTCTTCTCTTTCTGCCATTAGGGTGGTATTACCATTAGAAAAGGCCCTGATGCTGGGAGGGATTGGGGGCAGGAGGAGAAGGGGATGGCAGAGGATGAGATGGCTGGATGGCATCACCGACTCGATGGACATGAGTATGAGTAAACTCCAGGAGTTGGTGATGGACAGGGAGGCCTGGCGTACTGCAATTCATGGGGTCGCAAAGAGTCAGACGCGACTGAGCGACTGAACTGAACTGAATTGAACCTGCATTATCTGAGGTTGTTGATATTTCTCCAGGCAATCTTGATTCCAGTTTGTGATTCATCCAGTCTGGCATTTCACATGTAAGTTAAATAAGCAGAGTGACAATATACAGCCTTGGCATACTCCTTTCCCGATTTTGAACCAGTCCATTGTTCCACGTCTGGTTCTAACTGTTGCTTCTTGACCTGTATACAGGTTTCTCAGGAGGCAGTTAAGTTGGTCTGGTATTCAATGGCTTTAAGAATTTTCCACAGTTTGCTGTGATCCACACAGTCAAAGGCTTTAATGTAGTCAATGAAGTAGAAGTAGAAGTAGATGTTTTTTCTGGAATTCTTTTGCATCTTCTTTATCCATTTATCCATTATCCATTTATCCACTTATCCATTGACTGACAGATATGTTTGTTACCATAATCAGTGGATATGATACAGTTGTTACCATATCTTAACTATTGTTACTAATAGTGTGATAAGCATGGGAATGTAGATTTTTTTTATAACATATTTTCATTTACTTTGGATATATACAGAGAAGTGTAATTGGTGGATCATATGGTAGTTCTATTGTTATTTTTTTGAGAAATTTCCAGAGTGGTTGAGTCAATTAATTTACATTCTCACCAATGTGCACAAGAGTTTCTTATTTTCACATTCTCATCAATATTTGTTATCTCTTGTCCTTTTGTCAATAGTCATTTTAACAAGTATTAACTGATACCTCCTTGTGGTTTTAATTTGCAATTCCATGATGATTAATGCTATCACGTATCTTTTAATTTACTTGTTCACCATTTATATGTCTTCCTTGGAGCAATGTCTATTCAGGTCTTCTGGTCACTTATTAATTGGATTGTTGAGGTTTTCTTTTTATATTGACTTTATTAGCTCTTTATATATTTCAGATATTAACTTATTTACAGATGTACAAGCTAGGTTTAGAAAAGGTAGAGGAACAAGACATCAAATTGCCAACATCTGTTGGATCATAGAAAAAGCAAGGAATTCCAGAAAGAGATTGAAGGCAAGAGAAGAAGGAGGTGACAGAGGATGAGATGGTTGGATGGCATAACCAACTCAATGGACATGAGTTTGAAAGAACTCTGGGAAATGGTGATGGACAGGGAAGCCTGGCATGCATGCATCCATAGGGTTGCAGAGTCAGACAGAAGTTAGTGACTGATCAGTGATATCTATCTATCTACATACCTGCCTACTACTCAATTAAGAGAGAAAAAAAAAAATCCTGTCATTTCCAACACCATGTATGGATCTTGAGGGAATTATGCTAAGTGAATTAAGACAGAGAAAGACAATATCATTTCTATGTAAAGGCTAAAAAAGCTAAACTCATAAAATCAGAGAGTAGAATGGTGATTATCAAGGGTTGAGGGATGGGGAAAATGGGGAGATCTTGATAAAAGTATACAAACTTGCAGTTTGGATATGAATAATCTCTGGAGATCTAATATATAGCATTATGATTATAGTTAATGATACTATATTTTGCATTAACTAGCTAAGGGCTAGATCTTAAATGCTTATCTCAGTTTTAAAAAATAAACAGTTTGCCAGCAGTTTCTATACAATCCAGTTGGTTTTCCCACCATGGATTTGTTGAGCATATGAAGAGATACATTTACATCTGGGCTTTGTTGTTGGATCATCCAGATGTGTTGATTCCCTACCAGGATTGTTCACAAATATATAAATGACCACCAAGATTGCAGGGACAGATTTTGCTGAGGAAAATTTTTCAGGAATCAATTGGACAAGAAGATTGAGAGTGGCTTAGACATTTTATTTTATTTTTCTTCTTGAAATTGAAATAGAAGTTGCTGGCCCTGTTGTCTGTCATATTGCCCAATGATAGTTTCTCTACCAAAAATCCTAACATGTAGGTTCACCGAATGGTACATTCATTTGCAAACATTTCCAGTTTAATCTAATTAATAATATTTTCCAGTTGACGAAGTTTAAGATTTTGAGTTGGTTTGTCTTTTTTATTTTGTTGTTGTTTATTTGCTCTATTTTGTTTTCTTTTCCATTTGAATTGTTTACTTTCTATTTTGTCCATGGAAATAATCAGCATACAATTCATAATAAGAATAGAAGAAGAGAGTTTTATTTGAACAAAAGTGAAAGCTAGAGGCTGGGACACACAGATTTCAGAAGCACTTGAATTGTCTTCCACTGGACTACAAAATGAGGATGAGGTAGCCTTATAAAGGCAAAATCTGCAGCGTTGCACTTAGTTCCATGAGTTCTTTCCAACAAAATATCACTGGAGCTGCAAGAAGTAAGGTTGCTGAAAATATGTTAGTTGGGGTTTGAAATCCTTGTCTTGTATACTCACAGAGAAGACTTTGAGACTATAAGTTTGCAGCTGGCAGCTGTTAGCATATGTTCCTTTGAGAGGGGCTGGTGTTGTCCTGGAGTTTGATACAATTCAGGAAATTCAAGATCCCAGGGATGCAGGAATGTGCTTGAGAAAATGCCCACACTGGTAGTCTAGCTATGTTTTGAATGTGTGAAACAAACACACTTCTATTCCTTTCATCACAAAGACCAATCATTGGATATGACAAGGCTACATCACTTCAAGTTTTAAAAGAGAAAGAATAGCATTTACACACACTTAGTCAGCATGACCTTGGTGTCCAGAAAAGGAAGATTAAAAAAATAATAAGTAAAAGCATACCATACTACCTCAAGTCAACACAAGTTAGAGGTCTAGAAAATATGCTCATAGACCCAATTACAAAGTTTGCACTATTTATGTAGTTTCAGAAAGCAACACTCAGAACAGTTAGAATAAACAATATCCACTTAGTCTTTTTTTTTTCCTTTTCCCTTTCATGTTTATGTGTATCAGAGCCTCAAACACCATAGGTGGGTAGGTGAATGTTGTTTCAATCAGTCGCATTTCAGAGCCTTTTATCACTGAAATCTTGAATATTCATTCAGGAGCCCTGTAGACCTTGCTTGTTGATAGGATCACATAAATTTCTTAAAGTGAATGGATTAATGTTTGAGATACTGTAACTAAAATTCCCTGGCTTTTAGTGGTGCAGTGCTACAAGTGGTTTTAGGTCAATAAACAACAAGATCCATTACAGCTTCTCAGTTTTGGAGCTTACATGTTACCAGTCATTCTAATGGGATCTACGTTGTCTTATCTATTTTTCCTTAGACGATTAGATATATTCCATTAAGCTCAATTCCCTTCCCCTAAGTACCTTGTGTTGATCAGGTCATAAAGTAGGTTAACTCTGCCTGTAGCATATGAAATGGTGTGTTACTGTAATTTGCTCATCAGGACAACACCAGTGAGGACTCCAAGTGAACAGAGATCTTTTCTGCCTTAGACACTGTTGCATCTCCAGCACTTAGGACAAGGTTTAGACTCCAGGAGATACTCAAACATTTGTCTAATGACTAAAAAAATTTCAAATTTAAGATAATAGTCTCCTTAAATGTGAAAAATTATAAAATATTGGCAATGTAATCAAAGCAACAAGTCACAAATGGATAACTAAATTGTTGAGTTTCAAGGTGCCCAGGGTTCAATTTCAGGAGTGTGTTAGCATGTGACTTGCTATGCTTCAATCAACTGTATTATGCTTTGGAAATCTTCCATTATATGGAAAGATACAAAGTGTTAAAAAAAGATATCTATGTTTGAAAGGAATTTAAGAAAGAATGAACACAAAAAGGGGCAATTTTTCAGTATCTTTCTGATCTGTCCAAGGAGAAAGATACCCTGGCTAGATGACTCAGGTGTTCAATTCCCTTAACTAGTATCCTTGATTCTGACTTACCTTAAAAGTAATGACGAATTAATCATATAAATGTATATAGGCAAGTTTGAGTATATTCTTGACTTTCTTTTGCCATCAACATTTTATTTCCCCCCAAATATGGCAATTTCTTTTCACTCTTAACTAATCTTCTTAGTAAACTATAATATCAAGGGTGAAACAGATCACCAGCCCAGGTTGGATGCATGAGACAAGTGCTCAGGGCTGGTGCACTGGGAAGACCCAGAGGGATGGGATGGAGAGGGAGGCGGGAGGGGGGATCGGGATGGGGAAAACATGTAAATCCATTGCTGATTCATGCCAATGTAAGACAAAAACCACTACAATATTGTAAAGTAATTAGCCTCCAACTAATAAAAACAGATGGAAAAAAAAATAAACTATACTAGTTTTTGGCTGTATCTGTTACCTTCAATAAGATTTGTTCCTTACTTAGAATCATGGAATTCTAGACACACTTCTTAATGGACCATCTATAGTCCAATGCATTTTCAACTCCTAATCATAAAGTTAATCTAGTAGGTTATGATTTTATGGAAAATAATAGAATATAAAAAATATTAACATGCATCTCATGCAGAAATGATGGAGTATTATATCAGGAAACTTCTACTTAAATGTAAGTATATACATTCATATATGTGGACTGAATTGTAATGTAAAATATATTTCTTATTATGAGCCATAGTCAGAAAGTTTTAAAAGTCACTAATATAGTGGATTCTTCTTGTTTATAATGATAAAGAAACTGAGACTCAGTGGGAGGTAGTCTCTAACCCAAGGTCACACAACTGATCAATAACAAATTAGATTAGGTTTTACATCTATTGATTCCTTGCTTCCAGGACTTTAAGTCTTAGTTTTAACCATGAGATTTTGGACAGATAGTTTAACTTCCCTAAGCCTCAACTTGACAATCCCCAAATAGAGTGTGATTTATCTGACCTACTTTTCAGTGTTGTTATCTGTTTTAAACAAATAATGAATGTAAAGAACTCTAGAAAAGTGAGCATTTATAGATATCCTTTCTAATCATGGATACATATCCACTCTCCTACAATTCAGAACAAGCATATATATATATATATATATACACTCCTGTGCTCAGTGCTCAGTCACTAAGTAGTGTCTGACTGTTTGTGACACCATGGACTGTAGCCCACCAGGCTCCTCTGCCCCTCTGTCCATGGAGTTTTTCAAGCCAGAATACTGGAGTGGGTTGCCATTTCCTACTCCAGGGGATCTTCTGGGCCCAGGGATTGAACCCACGTCTCCTGAGTCTCCTGCATTGGCAGGCAGATTCTTTACCACTGTGCCATCTGGAAAGCTATATATATATATATATATATATATATATATATTTCCAGATGAGTCAGTGGAATAACTCATCATTATGACTTCATTCAGACCATCTCTTTGAAATGTTAAGTTGACTCCATTATACTCATATCCATCCAGTTTTGGAGGCAAAACAGATAGTACTTGTCCCTTAGCATTGTAGATAAATAGAAAGATTCACTTTGAAACTCATCCCTCTGTAACTTGATGACCTCCCATGAGTAGTTCCAAGCATACACCATCTGGGAGTAAGCCTAATAGGCATGTGGTAGTCTGTATTTGCCATCCCAGGGGAGAGCACACATGTTTGGATGTGATTATCAGCCTGAAAAGTGACACCTCACTGATGTCCTAAGTGAGGGTGGAGTTTATTTGATTTTCCTTTCCATGTGATCAGTCAGCCTGAGAAGGTGATGCTTAAGCCAAGGCAGCATTTCCTTTCATGTGACAAAGGAAAGTAATCAGGAGGAAATTCTAAGCCACAGAAGATCTCCCACCCATAATTGTGATGTGATATTGCTGAATTATAGCTTCATCCAAGGGAGGGCTGAAAGTTTATGCCAAGTGCATGCATGCAACTCATTCAATTTGTTGAAGGGAGAATTTTGCCTGCTTATTTGGCAGCCATGAAAACTATGTTGGCAGAAGAGAAGCTTCCAAATCACAGCACATGTTCTAGTATCCCAGCAATCTCTGTTGTGAAGTACTTTCCTTAGGAATATTTCCTTATGTACTATGGGCCAGGATCCAATCATCAAGGCCAGCCAGTACATTTGTGTGAAGTTGGTGAAGTACATTTTATTTTCAGAAATTTCATCCTCCTATAAACCTTATACTCCTCCACTCCCCTTCCCCATCAAGTACCCAGGGATGGGAATATGCATATACTGTCAGGTTCCATACATAAGTGTCTTATGAAATTTGCATTTTATGGGAATGTGAGGATATTTATAGAAGTTCACACATGCTTCCAGTAGTGAGAGTGAATTGGAAGTCTTTCTGGAAATGACTCCCAATAACATCATGTAAATAAGACATATAAATTTCTTTGCTTTTTTCTTATGTTCCAAGGGCTGAGTTAAGTGTTTTGTATATAATGTCCTATTTGGTCATCCAAAATCTTTATGACTTAAGTATTACTGTAACCCTCATCGCATAGATGAGAAAACAGAGGCTTGAAGATATTCAAGTACCATGATCAAGGTCACAGAGTTAATACATGGTAGAGATGGGTTTGGACTACAGGGTGAAATATTATATCAGGCAATCCTTCTCAGAAGATAACTATCTAACCATAAGTATAACCTTGTGGGAGAGCGCTGATCATATCCAAAGGAAAAGACTTGTCTTACCTCAGGACCTTCTAACATAACAGACTTGCCAATTGGCTACCTGCACAGCACAAAGACTGGCTTCTTCTGGGTGAAAAAGAATCTTGATTTCACATAAGCTAAATACTGTAAGTATTTAGGGCTTCCCTGATGGCTCAGTGATAAGGAATCCACCTGCCAATGTAGAAGATGTGGTGTGTTCAATCCCTGGGTCAGGAAGGTCCCCTGGAGAAGGAAATGGCAACCCACTCCAGTATTCTTGCCTGAGAAATCCCATGGACAGGGGAGCCTGGAGGGCTACAGTCCATGGAGTCACAAAAGAGTTGGACACAACTTAGCAGCTAAACAACAACAACCATACTATATGTACCTAGATAAGAAAAAGACTAGTTTATCTGGCAGAACTTACTGATTCAAAAAATATTTATTGAATATTTGCTATGTATCAGTCCATAGTTTTAAATGTTGGGGGGATTGGAAGGAACAATACAGACCAAATCCTTTTTCTTATGGACTATACATTCTGGTCAACAAAGACAGATAATAACAGATTAAATTAAATCATACAGGGTGTTAGATGATTATAAATGCCATAAAAAATAAAGCAGAATAAGGGATGGGAGCATTAGTTGAGGTGGATAATTATCAACAGAGTGGTCAGCAAGTCCACATTGAGAAAATTACTTTTAACAAGGTGACAGAGCATGTGCTTGATTTGCTGGGAATGTAAGGAGAATAATAAATGATAACTATTATTAATTTTATTGTTTTTAGATGTCACAATAATTTAGATTTTTAAAAGAGTTTATCTTTTTCAAAGTTCTTTTACATCTTTTATTCCATTAGATTATCACAAAATCCTTACAATGTGGGAGGAACAAGCAGTATCCCTCTTTGAGCAAAAGGAAAACTGAAGTCTGAGGTGAAATGATACAGTAAACTCACAGTGAGTAAATGGTTAAGCCAGAGAAAGGATCCAAGACTCTGAATCAAATTTCAGTACAATTACTACTCTGCTGTGATTTTTTTAGGTCTTACCAATGGAGAGTACAAAACTCACAATTCATGTCTGGCTATTTAAGTACATTCATTTCTAGACAGGCATGGAAAATCTGAGGGGCCAAAAGGTTCAGTCATGAATTTCTTCTTAAAAAAAAAAAAAAGGAAATCTAATTACAGGAGCTTTAACAAATATACAGGTCATGCAATAGAAAATCTTAACTTTACAGGTGAAGAAACTGTGGTCTAGATAGTGAGAGTGTCTTGCCCAGACACACAGGGAGATAGGAGCAAAACTGAGGACAGAACTCAGGTCTTCTGAGTCCCCACATAGTATTCACCCAACTGTCACAAAGAATACCTTAATTATCCCTCCTGGATTCAGAATTCAGGGAAATTATTCCTGCTTGTGGAATAGATGCTGTTTCAAGATACCAAACCCCCATAATGAAAGTTATTTCAATGTGTGATGCTAAGAACAGGGAGAATCTTCATGGAACCAATATATGTATATTTTTTTCAGATTTAGAATCCCCAAATTATTACAGATACCACCCTTATTCAAATCATTACTGAAAGGCTCTGACATGATTTTTCCCTAAAAATCTATATTGGTTAAGAATGTTAAAGTAAGTATCAGTCATGAAAGCTTTCAAGAAGTCTTTGCAAAGTGTCTACTGTGTGTCTATCATGGTGATGAGCAGTTTTGGAGATATGAAATGGATATAATGAGTCTAACTTTAGATATGCCTCTGTCTAGGTATGTGACTTTGGTCAAAATTTTATCCCTGAGTATTAATCTCTATAGCCCCTTTGAGTTGAAATATTTCATGAGTCTATAAATCTCAAACTACTCATACCCCAAACTATATTCTTGAACTTTCTCCACCTCCGAGTCTTCTCTAGTCTTGGTCTTTCTTATCTTAGTTGATGGTACCTCCATCTTCCTGTTGCTCAGCACAAAGATGCTAGATCATTTTTGACTTTTTTTTTTTTTTTAGATACAACACTCTGTCAGAAAACCATGTTAGTTCTACATTTAAAGTACATCCAGAGTTCAGTGCTTCTCACTAATTCCATTACTACCACCCTAGTCCATGGAATAAATTGTCTCAGGCCTAGAACATCACAATATTCTAAACTGGCTTTACTGTATGCTAACTTGCTCCTTAAGTCTGTTCTTATAACAAACAGAGAGACCTATTAAAACAGAAATCAGATTGCTTTCATCTTCAGAGTAAAAGCCAAAATTCTAATAATGATCTCAATGTCCTGGATCTAATCCCTGACATGATCTACTACTTTCTCCCTTGCTTAACCTATTATTCCAGTCAGAGAGGCTTCCTTATTGCTCCTTGAACACAGTAATTCAAGACAATTTGAGTCTCAAGGTCTTCACACTAGCTGTTACCTCTGACAGAAACACTACTCCCAGAGTACTGTCAACAAATCAGCAACATCACACTCATTTTGGAAACTGTTAGAAATGCAGATTCTTCAGTACTATAAGACACCAGCTGAATAAAAAATTTTGGATGTGAATTTCAGCAATATGTCTTGTAAACAAGCCCCATACGCTGCCTCCAGCTGATTCTTCTGCAAACTAAAGTTTGAGAACTACTGGTATAGAAATAGTATTTAATTTAAAATATTAATTTTAACCTTTTCAAACTGCATTAATATAAGAAATTATAAACTTTCCTGCTCCATTTATTAGCATAATAACACTATTAAAATAGCATGATAGAGTTTGTTTTAGGTCAGAGCTTTAATTTTTAAACACCTGAGCTTTGAGATTAGTCAGTACTTTTTAAATTTTATTTTTTAATTTAAAGGTGATTGATTTACAGAATTTTGTTGTTTTTTGTCAAACCTCAACATGAATCAGCCATAGGTATACGTATGTCCCCTCCCTCTTGAACCTCCCTCCCATCTCCCTCCCCATCCCACCCCTCTAGGTTGATACAGAGCCCCTGTGTGAATTCTCTGAGACATGCAGGAAATTTCCATTGACTACCTATTTTACATATGGTAATGTAAGTCTCCATGTTATTCTGTCCATACATCTCACCCTCTCCGCCCCTCTCCCCATGTCGATAAGTCTGTGCTTTATATCTGTATCTCCATTGCTATCCTACAGATAAATTCTTTGGTACCATCTTTCTAGATTCCGTATATATGTGCTAGTATACAATATTTATCTTTCTCTTTCTGACTTACTTCACACTGTATAATAGTCTCTAGGTTCATGCACCTCATTAGAACTGACTCAAATGTGTTACTTCTTATGGTTGAGTAATATTCCATTATGTATATGTATGTACCACAACGTCTTTATCCATTCAGCTGTCGATGGATATCTAGGTGCTTCCACTTTCTAACTATTATAAATAATGCTGCAATGAACATTGGGGTACATTTGTCTCTCTCAATTTTGGTTTTCTCAGGGTATATACATAGGAGTGGGATTGCTGGGTCATATGGTGCTTTTAATAAGTTTTAAATGGAATATCCATACTGTCTTCCATAGTGGCTCTATCAATTTACATTCCCAGCAATAGTACAAGAGGGCTCCCTTTTCTCCACACTCTCTCCAGCATTTATTGTTTGCAGACTTTTTGGTGATGGCCATTCTGATTGGTGTGAGGTGATATCTCATTGTAGTTTTGATTTTCACTTTTCTAATAATGAGAGGAAACAGTGTCAGACTTTATTTTGGGGGCTCCAAAATCACTGCAGATGGTGATTGCAGCCATGAAATTAAAAGACACTTACTCCTTGGACAGAAAGTTATGACCAACCTAGATAGCATATTAAAAAGCAGAGATATTACTTTGCCAAAAAAGATCCGTCTGGTCAAGGCTATGGTTTTTCCAGTGCTCATGTATGGATGTGAGAGTTGGACTGTGAAGAAAGCTGAGCACCAAAGAATTGATGCTTTTGAACTGTGGTGTTGGAGAAGACTCTTGAGAGTCCCTTGCACTGCAAGAAGATCCAACCAGTCCATCCTGAAGGAGATCAGTCCTGGGTGTTCACTGGAAGGACTGATGCTGAAGCTGAAACTCCAATACTTTGGCCACCTCATGCAAATATTTGACTCATTGGAAAAGACCCTGATGCTAGGAGGGATTGGGGACAGGAGAAGAAGGGGAACAAAGGATGAGATGGCTGGATGGCATCACCGACTCAATGAACATGAGTTTGAGTAAACTCCAGGAGTTGGTGATGGACAGGGAGGCCTGGCATGCTGCGCTTCATGGGGTCACAAAGAGTCAGACACGACTGAGTGACTGAACTGAACTGAACTGAATAATCAGTGATATTGAGTATCTTTTCATGTGTTTTTTAGCCATCTGTATGTCTTTTTTGGAAAAATGACTGTTTAGATCTTTTCCCCACTTTCTGATTGTGTTGTTTGTCAAGATCCTCTATGATCCATCTCCTCCTGCTGCTGCTAAGTCGCTTCAGTCGTGTCTGACTCTGTGTGACCGCATAGACAGCAGTCCACCAGGCTCCCCCATCCCTGGGATTCTCCAGGCAAGAACACTGCAGTGGGCCGCCATTTCTTTCTCCAATGCATGAAAGGAAAAGTGAAAGTGAAGTCGCGCAGTCGTGTCTGACTCTTACTGACCCCATGGACTGCAGCCTACCAGGCTCCTCAGTCCATGGGATTTTCCAGGCGAGAGTACCCATTTCCTAGAGTAATGGAAATAAAAGCAAAAGTAAACAAGTGGGACCTGATCAAACTTAAAAGCCTTTACACAGCAAAGGAAACTATAAGCAAGGTGAAAAGACAATCCTCAGAATAGGAGAAAATAATAGCAAATGAAACAACTGACAAATGATTAATTTCCAAAATATACAAGCAGCTCATACAACTTAATTAGTACTTTTTGATATTATTGGTTTTTACTGCAATTTTTGCTCAGACTTTATTACTTTTCTCACCCTAAGTAAGTAGTCCTTGTGTTTTCCATCTCTGTTTTTGCTCAGGCTGTTCCTCCTTTCAAATGTTATACTTGCTGTGCTGTGCTTAGTTGCTCAGTCATGTCTGACTCCTTGAGATGTCATGGACTGTAGTCCACCAGATTCCTCTGTCCATGGGGATTCTCCAGGCAAGAATACTAGAGTGAGTTGCCATGCATTCCTCCAGGGGATCTTCTCAACCCAGGGATTAAACCCAAGTCTCCCGCATTGCAGGAAGATCCTTTACCATCTAAGCTACCAAGAAAGCCCAATGTTATACTTACCTCCACCTCTTCAACTCTTACCCAACCCTCAAGGTCTACTTGAAAACCTACCTTCATGTGGAAAGCTATTCTGAATAATGCAGTTCAGAAGAATCACATTCTTTCTATTCTGAACTCTCTTGTAGCACTTAAAATTACTACTGTTTATCTAATAGTTTTAGGAGTATTTTCCGTTTTCCTCTCCTTTGACTGTAAACACTTAGAGCAGGGTTCATGTTTTATATGTTGTGTATCTTGCACACTACTCTACACATACTCTCTGAGAATATAGAGATAATCATTATGCCTTAAACGCACTAAATATTTTCTGGAATAGCAAGCCTAGATATGTCATCAATAAAGTCATTGAAACCAAACTCCTGAATATCAAATCTTCTTGCAAGCCACTTCATTTTAGCACTAAAATACCAGTGTTTGCTAAAAGAAAATTCACAAACATCAGCAGTACATTTCTCTTGCTTTGGCCAATCCTACAGTACCATTATCCAAACCATTACAAGCCCAAGAACACTTTTAAGAAAAATTCAAGTAGAGATACAAGCTGTATATGGTGCCAAAGCTGGGAAAGGAGGGGCAACTTAATGTTTATCAAATAGAAGGCAGCAGGTTTTAATTTAACATGAAGTATCAATGATTATATCTGACCATCAGCATGTTGTAAGAAACACACCAAGTGATAAACTGTAGCTAATTGTAGTGGACCTTTTGTTAATATAAGGTTGCAGTGAAGTAGTGTTTGGTAGAAAAGGGGTGGTTGGATCAGCGCCATCTTTTAGTACAGTACAGTACCTTTGACTGCCCCAAGCAAGGTATAGAGCTGGGGACAAAACTCCTCTCAAACTTCTCTAAGCACTAAGATTTGAATTCCCATGAAATCAAGTTGAAGTGAAAATCAAGGGCAATAGGAAGTCATAAATAGGTATTAATAACTGAGGGAGTAATGTGACTTGACAGACAAAGGGGCACTCTCACACTTTGTTCCTGAGAATAGGAGGAAGATGATGTTATGGGATGACTCAAGTATAAATGTACCTTGGGGTTTTTTTTTGTTTGTTTGTTTGTTTTTTTTAGCACAAGTTGAGAGTATCTCCCCCTTTTCCTCTCAGTTTGCTTCTTGGCCATATTGCCAACTCCAGAGGGCCAATGGAGTCTGCCTTGGTATCTCCAATTCATGAGGTTCTAGGACAAACTCCAGGGGAATCACAGCTCAATAGGTCCCAGAACTCTGTCCCAGAATTTTTCAGATTTCTCTCTGAAGCACACAGTGGCACTCTGAAACATTTTGCCTATAGTCTTAATCATGTTTTCAATGTACTAATATACAAAGAAACTGCAAATGCTGTTCAACCATCTGCCAGTATCTCTGACCATTGACAAGCATCCCTTTAATCTTTAATATTGAATAATCTGAGTATCAAAGATGCTATCCAGGATATTTTAGAAATAGTTTCTATAGCTTTAGTATCCCAAAAGAGCAAATGATTATAAGAAGTTTTGTTGGAATTGCTAAGTTTCTGTGCCATTTTCAGTCAGTAGTATTTTTTACAGTGATACATAGATATACAAATGGAATTGGAAAGCAAATTAAGAACATTTTAAACTCTTGCAGTTCTTTATTCCCCATATAGTGTCATTTTTCCACTCCCAAAGACACTGATATATTGAATATCAATTTTCAGATGTATGTCAGCAAGTTGTCCTCATACATTGTATTTCCTCAAGCAGCATTGTTGATTTGCATGTGTCTGTTGAGGAAAAGTATCTTATTTCAAACAAAATACATGTCAGATGCATGTATTAGAGAAAAAGACACTTATCTGATTCAGAATTAACAACCTTCAATAATCTGATTTGGTTCAACTTATTGACTGACATAAACAAGGCAAAAGGATGTTGAGCTGAGATGATTAAATGTGATAGTCAATTTTTCAAATGAGGAAAAATACCTTTAGCTCAACTAAGGAATTAATATGCAATGACTAAACATGCTCCAGAGGAATTTAAAAACAGAAGTAAACAAAAATCAAAATAGCTTTATGAAAAATGCCCTGTGAAGAAAAGTAATCTTCATATAAACATGACCAATTGAAATGGGCTAATTAGATTCACTATGTGAAATGAAGATTCATTTCTAAGGGTATGTGGGAATTTTAAGACAGGAATACTGGGTTGGCCAAAAACATCTTACAGAAAACCTGAATGAACTTTTTAGCCAACTCAGTAATTCCCCTTAATAAACATACTGCTGTGTGATTGAATCTCTTGACAGGATGATCCGCTCTCTCTGCCTATTTGGACAAATTTGGTATTGGGTTACCTCTTGGTTTAGTTGAATGAGAGGCCTCTTATTGCTTTCCAGCAAAATGTTAGATTTTATTATTGGTTTAAAATGTTGCCCACCATTTATGGAATGAACATTTCCATTTCATTTTAATTTCACTTCATAGGGGAATAATAAAGACAGTGCAGTTATTGGTCACAGCTGTGTTAATGTGTTACATGTAACCTTAAGAATTATGCTGTCAAGCCCATAGAGTCAGGGTTTTTGGTTTTCCCTTACAATTTGGCTACAAGATAAAGAAGGAATTTTATTTAAAACATTCATGTAAATTTAAAAATATTTCTTAAAGCAGGCCTTTGATGTAATAAAGATTGACCTAAAATAACAAATTTCTGTTACAGAACTGCCAGTGTGTTACAAGATAATTTTGTCATCAAAGTAGAAGGCACAAGGACTTTTTTTCTGACTGCATTTTTACATTTTGATATAGTACAGAGATAATGATTTTGATTTTTTTTCCAGGATGAGATGGAAAGTTGTGTCTTTCCTCCTGAAAATATTACAAGTTTTGTGAAATTTAACACTCATGAAAAAACTTCATTGTTCATATTCATTTTGAACACTATAATTATAATTGGAATCTAAGAAGTGGGGGAATATACAAAAGGAGGAAATTTCCCTAAGTCTTTTCCTATGACAAAGTTGCTAAAATATATTTATTTTTGTGTTTTTATTTTATATTTGGTTCACTCATATAGAAAGAATCACTACATTTGAAAACAAATCACAAAATGTGTATTACTAGGCATAAAAATGGCAAATTATTTCACTATATCATCCACTTCAAGCATCTGGACAAGTTTAGCAAGTAACAAAGAAATCTTACAACTACATCTAGAATATGTTTACTTCTCTTGTTACAAGCAGGCAGGCTAACATAAAATCTTAAACTGAAGTGGAGAGTGATAACCAGCAACCTTAGATTTCTATAAGTAATTAAACCAAGAAATTGTCTTAAGAAGTTATTCAAGTAAGGCTTGCTGAATACATTTGTGTGTGTGTGTGTGTGTTCAGTCGTATCTGACTCTCTGTGACCCCATGGACTGTAGCTGGCTGGGCTCCTGGGTCCATGGGATTTCCAGGCAAGAATACTGGAGTGGGCTGCCATTTTCCTTCTCCAGGGTATCTTCCAGATCCAGGGATTGAAACCACATCATTTGCTTGACAGGTGGATTGTTTACCACTGTGTAACCTGGGAAGCTCTCTGAATTCTTTTGGAATACATTAAAAAAAAGGAGTGTAAGAGATGAAACTAACTCTGGGACACAATTAGCAAACTTGCAGTACAAGAATCCATCGTCTTCACTTTTGTTTCAGCAGGGGTTCAAGGGTGCTAGAAAGGAAGTAAGTTTTCTAGAATAACAAGAGGCAATACTAAGGCAGGATATGGTTGTCAAACTTTCTGTTAAGTGGTTATTAAGATTTTTTAATGGAAGGCTTTCAAATTGGTATTCAAATAAATTTGATTATTCTCAGTTGATGGCAAGGAGGCAAGTGAGCAGGCAGGGGATATTAAAAAAAAAAAGATTATTCAAAGTTTGAGGCAGAGGGTTTTCTATGGTTAGCCTTTTCCTGAAACAAGTGGAGATCATTGGGGTACTTTTTTTTTTTTTTTTTTTTTTTAGAAATTGTCCTTTGATTAGGAAGTGACTGATGCTCTGTGCCAGTGGCATTCCTAATGTTTTTACACATTCTGGCAAGCATGAAATCACAAATTCCAGAGACACATACACATATTGATACATACTTATGTGTTTACAAACACACATACATAAAACCCCCAGCATTTATCCCTTGTGCTTGAAGAGCTGTCTCACAATAAACAACTGTTTAAGTTGGTTATGAGGATCAAAAGACATCATTCAATGAATCCCAGGCAACAAATCATAACGTTATGTGATCACTAGAGCAAATCATATAAAAAGAAAAATCTAATGCCAAATACAGGATTGTAATACAATCTGACTTCAGAATGTTTTTAACTTACACAGGTGTATTTTATTTTGAGAGGAAAGCAGTGGAAATCAAAGCAGTAGTTGGACTGTGCTTTGTTGGTTAGAACATTTGTTGTATCAAAAGTGACCAAAGAATAATTATTACCAGTTGAAGTAACTAAGTTTTAAGATTTAGGTAGCTAACCTTGATGGTTGGTCAGTATTATTGCCATTAACTCAATTGTAGGGATGAATGCTTGGGCCTGCCAATACTCTACCATTACCACCATATTCTTATTAATATTGATATTTCATTTTGAATGACAATCCTCTTTTCCCTCATTTATTGTGTTGAAAGATACTGAACAGGGGCTGTTCACTGTATACATCATAGACTATTAAGTTCTTTTTTAATTGGGCTGGGCTCTACATACAATGTAGACTGTATGTAGAGTATTGTATGATGGATTCCCTTGTAGCTCAGTTGGTAAAGAATCTGCCTGCAGTGCAGGAGACCTGGGTTCCATCCCTAAGTTGGTAAGATCCCCTTGAGAAGGAAATGGCAACCCACTTCAGTATTCTTGCCTAGGAAATCCCATAGAAAGAGGAGCCTGGAGGCCTACAGTCCATGGGGTCACAAAGAGTTGGACATGACTTAGCAACTAAACCACTACATACAATAAAACAGAGATCCACCATCTTCGACTAACATAGAGAGGTGAAAAAAAAAAAAAAAGGAGGGAATAAGAGGATAGAGAATTCCCTACCCCACAGCCACCCTCATCCTCAGGACCTAAGAAGACTATTTAGTTCAAACTATATAGAATAGTGGTTTAGATCATAGAGCCAAAATTACCTGCATTCAAATTATAGATCTGCTAATTTGTTAGACATATAATCTTGAATAAGTTATTTAATTTTCTGTACCTTTATGCCATCACTTGTAAATTGGAGTTATTAGCTACTTTCTCTTGGGGTTGTTGTAAAGATTAAGATGAATTAATATATGCTAAGTGGTGTTGGAGAAGACTCTTGAGAGTCCCTTGGACTGCAAGGAGATACAACCAGTCCATCCTAAAGGAGATCAGTCCTGGGTGTTCATTGGAAGGACTGATGCTGAAGCTGAAACTCCAATACTTTGGCCACCTCATGCGAAGAGTTGACTCATTGGAAAAGACCCTGATGCTGGGAGGGATTGGGTGCAGGAGGAGAAGGGGACGACAGAGGATGAGATGGCTGGATGGCATCACTGACTTGATGGATATAGGTTTGAGTAAACTCCGGGAGTTGGTGATGGACAGGGACGCCTGGTGTGCTGTGATTCGTGGGGTCGCAAAGAGTCGGACACGACTGAGCGACTGAACTGAACTGAACAGAAGTACTTGAAAATTACTAACATGTAGTAATTTAAACTAATTTAATTTTAGATTTTAAGTAATCACATGCATTACATTAATCAGATATCTATCATTTGTTGAACATTTACTACATGCCAGCTCCCTCCTTGAGGAAATCACTGCAGGCAGGCTAAGTCCATTGTACACAGGTCCTTGTTCCTCTCAAGGTGGCCTGTTCTGCATGATTCTCTCCTTCCAGTTTCTGGTAATACTTTCTTCTTTTTTCTCTGTAAACCTAAGTGTGGGGTAAATTCTGTTGCTTCCGGTTTCTTTTGGACTTGTCTCATCAGGATTTTTATACAGTTTGGGACCTCTTCATTGTTCTGAAGATTCTCGTTACATGCCTGCTTGCACAATGGATGTAGGCTACTAAAAATACTATATAAAATTTGAACGTTAAGCAGCAGCTGACTAAATTAAAGATATATCTCCAGATAGGTTCAGGTTTCTATCCTGTTTGGGGTTTCTTTCTCTACCCTTCCTCCTCCTTGCCTTCTTGGAAGGTACATCAAAAATCCCATCTACTCTGAGTAGTCACCTTACATGTGACACTCAGTGACTGACATTAATAATACTAATTCATTCATTCAACATTTACTGAGTGCCCTTGTGTGTCAGGCACTACATAAATAGTGACAATGAAGATATGAATAAAACATGGATCCTTGCCCTTGCAGAGTTCCAAATCTCTTAGACTGCTGATTATTTACATACTCCTTCACTTTCATGGCTTTCACCTGGCTCTGCCTGGCAGAAGTATTAGATAAAGTAGAAGACTTGGACTAAATCTGGTGGCAGAAGGAGTGAAGAATCCAATTCAACTAATCCTTTGTTGTTAGACTGTCAATGACTAGGTCACAACCATCTGTGGTGGAGAGAAAGCCTTGTTTTCTTTGTTTTTCCCTGATAACTTTATGAATCAGTTTTACAAGTCAGGAGGGGTGAAAGGGATGCAAATGCACATTGGGAAGGGAAACAATAAAATATCTATATGATAAATCCTAAAGTTTCTCCCAAATTAATACTAGGACAGAAGGAGGCCCATTTTTCTGTGTCCTGATATCAATATTGGAAGTTTTAGGTGCTTTGGGGCTTTGGCAATCATATTAAAGGTCAGAGGACAGTTTTACTGAAAGGTGCCTATAGAGACAACTCTAATTAAAACAAATACTAAGGGCAATTTAAGGGTAAAACAGGATTGTACTTAATGTATGAGAGTTTGCAGGTTCTTTTCATCTCCCTAAATAGGATTATTCTGAGACTTAAGAGTTGGCCTAGTGGTCAAAGCTTTGTTCACACCCAATCCTACCTTCTCAATTTATTAATTTATTTTATTAATAAACTTATTTTTATTAATATAGTTAAAGAATTGCATGATGCTGTATGTAGAACCCAGTGTCTGACTACAGACAAATTTAGGTTCTACTCCAAACTCAGCCACACAAAATGTGTGATGCCAAGTTGTTTAACCATCTAAGATTTCTTTAGCTACAAATTGGGGCTAATAATACAGTCTTGGCAAAGTTGCACGAGGAGTGTATCTCTAATGCATATGAAGAGTTTAGCATAATACCTGGCAAATAGAAAATGCCCAGATTGGGGCATTTCTCTGCCTCTCTTCCTTTTCTCTAAATTTGTCTCTGAGTACAAATACACAACTAAAAATTGCCTAGAAATGTGAGAAAGTGCCTAGCTCAAACACATTGGAAACACAAAGAATCTTTTAGAATTTTTCCAAGGAGCCACCCTGGGTCCAGATTTTAATTCCTTCATTCCCAAACCCCTAAGTTCCTGCACAGTTGGGTTTTGTCTACTGTGTATTTCCTTTCTAGACAACACTTTACTGTTGTTACTAAATCATCACTTGTTCTCATTTTCATTTGTTTTAATTCTAGAAATGGAGTGTCCAAATTTTTTTTCCTGAAATAAAGAAAGGAATGGTTTTGTCTGTCTGTTCAAGCCAATCAATAAGAAAATATACCCAAAAAGAGCTTTGTTCTAGGATCTATTCTATACAGCAATGAGGATCAGATTTCTAAAAAGTCAAAAGCCTCCACCCAATGCCCCCTATAGATAGGTAGATAAATAGATAGATACTAACAGTTTCAAAGAACCCCCAGATATCAGGCCAAGTGAGTGAGCTTCCTTTGGGTGGATGAGGCCCAGGTCCATTCTGAAAGCCCAACATGTTCCTTCTCAGAGGTTCGTAGCAGCTGCCTGAAGTTCATAAGCACTAAACACTTGGCATGAGGCAGATGCTGTGCTAAGTCCTTTATACACCCTTATCTTATATAACCTCCCCACAACTCTGAGATTGGAATTACTTGCTGCATTTTACAGAAGAGGAAAGAAGCTAAGGAAATTTAACTTGCTTACCGTCACATAGGAAATGGAGAAACTGGCAATTTGAAGGCAGATCTATCCAATTCTGAAGCCCACGCTCTTAACCAGTAAGCTCTACTGCCACCAATATATTCTCTCCAATCTAGTGAAGTGTGGTAGTTGCCCTTTCCCCTTGAATTTGCACATATCCCTAGAAAGCATATGACATAAGCCTCATTAGTTAGTAGCATCTCAATTTGTGGATTTTAAATAATTTCTTCATTCCTTGTTTTATTCACTAAACATTCACTGAGCATATACTTGCTTCCAGGTGTTGTGTAGGTATTGGGGAACCAAAAATAAAAATAAGACACAGATCCAGCTCTATAAGAGCTCATAGTTTAATAGTCTTTCACCAATAAACAGGTTTGATTTGTTGGGAGCAAACAGAAATACACTGATAAAAATGACTTTCTGTTTTGTTCATCTCGGTATCCCAGCTCCCAGATCAGTGCTTGTCCTAGGGCAGGAACTCAAGATAAATGGATTGGTGCCTCCAAGTCAAGGGTCTCCACCCTCCTGGTTTTGCAAAGGAGAAATCTTGATGCTGGATGCCAAGGTAAAGATTCTAAAGGCTTTGACTTCTGAAGAACTGCCAAGAAAGCAAATTCCTCCATAAATCATGAGACGAATAGCCAATTCCCCCCTTGGGGTACCCTGTGCCTTATACAGTGACAAAGCAGAGAATTCAATAAGTGATGAAATGAATGCATCCTGCCCATTAAACTATTCCGAGACTCACATGAAGTTTAAGTTGCCACCCTTAGCTAAACAGTGTGGCCATTGGTGTATTATCTATCAATGATCTGTTATGCTGACTAAGTAGTTGACCACATATGGTATAGTAGGAGATGCTATCACAATGTCAACCTGCAGCTCTGTCTACCCAATGATAACTGCCTAACCCACATTTTAATCCCCAGCAATGGTCTGCTACAGAGGTTGAAATTCCCACTCCTTTGGTTTGGGGTGGTGGTTAATTTTGTTGTTTTTAAACTAAGGTCAATCAGCTCTTGATAAGATGTATAAGCAACTGGAAAAAAACAAAGAAACAAAAAAAACAACAACCTGGAGGTTTGAGGCATTGCTCAAGAATATTTTGATGTCATTGGCAAAGGGAGAAAGTCAGCATTGAATATACTAAGACTAAGTTAGGTATGACTTTCCAGTGAGTTAGGTGAGAGCTTGGCATGACCAGCCTCAAACATCTCATCCAACTAAAATACTCCATTACTTTTGACTTGGAAACCTCCCAGCTTGTTTTAACATCCTTATTTTAACCTTTTTTAACCTTATCTTCCATCCACCAAGACTTGAAGCGTATGCAATTCACTTTATATATAGTGAATTAGATGCTCCCAATAAGTTTAGGAAAGTCATATGTCCACTAACTGTCCATAGAGGGAAAACTTATCCAGGATGAGAAAGTATCCCAAGATGGCAAGAGTGATAGGATGAAATCTGCCACTAAAATTTGGGGATGGCATTAACTTTATTATAGAGTATACATATGCATTAGGATACTTCTTGGCTACTGACAAAGTGATTTATCAAAGAATTATATATATATATATATATATATAATATATATATATATATATATATAATTGCAGAGATGAATTTGACTATGAATGAATCAATAAAATATGAGTAATATGTAAATATACTTTCCCAACTGAGTCACAAAAGCATGCTTTCTTTCTCAAAATGAAGACAATAGTTTTATTTGCATAAACATAAGCATGATCATTTAAATTTAGACTTCTACTTAACAAACCCATTTATATTCTGGGCAAATCAATGGACGCGAGTCATTTCTGAACAGTATAATTGGTCAAGATCTATTTGTTGAGTAAGAATTCAACTAACTGGGTTCTTATCATTCTTGAAAATAAGATGATCTAGTCATATGCATTTGTCTTCTCTCCATCCTTTTGAATGACTGAAAATCATCCCCTTAAGAATAAAGATGCTGATTAATATTATTTTACATTTTTACAGTATTGTATAGTTTACTAACATTGATATATATCTTATGAAATCAAAGTGAACTCCCTCTGAAGTGTTACTGTCCCATTTTATTCTTGAGGAAACTGAATATAAGTGATTAAAGTGACGAACTCAGTTTTATATAGTTAGCAAGTAGCAGGATTGCACTTGAATTCAGGTTTTCTTACTATAATTCCGGTTTTTTAGCCATGACACTTTATTCTTAGTGTGGAAGCCATTTATTTCTGCCCATTGGTAACAATTATATTTTAAAATCTTTAGTAAATGTGCATGAAAAATTGTGCCATGCAACATTTTCCTAACTAGCAAATCAAAGAAACTGTCTTCTGGAAAATATCATAGACCTGCTATATTTGGTTTCCTATATAACTGTATATTGAAATAACTTGGGGGATGGGGTCAAGGGAGAAGCAGTGAGCACTTTGTTTGGTTATTTTGATTGCTAAGGCAATAGGAGCCTTTCACTGTTTATGCTTTTGAAACTCAAACCCTTTGAACGAACACCAAAGTTAACCAGGTGCTGAGTTGTTGCCAAAGGCTAGTGTATCTGAACATAGCATTCATTTAAGGAGTCTTTTTCCTTAAAAAAAAAAGTATTTTGCAGAATCATCAAGTCACTTCAGTACCCATATAGTAACGCCATGCTTTTGCAGGTAATCTACCGGGCAAGACATTGTGTTATAGGCCTATGGGGATCACTTTCCTGGAAAATCTCCAGTGGCATTTAGCAGAAAACTATTCCAGGAAAGCTTGGGCCAGTCTATCCACCACCCTTTATCTTAGTTTTCTCATCTGTACAATGAAGAATTTAATAATATTCTAAAATATTTAAAGGATCTTTGTAGCTCTGACATCTGATGTTCTTTGAAATTCAAGCAACTGGCTTGCTGAAGCTCTAAGAAGTGCCTGGCATTTATGCCCATCCTAATGTAATCTGAAATTTCAAAAGAAGGGGACGAACAGAGCTTTCTTTGGTCTAAGCAGAGGTGTTGTTAACCTTGCATCAGTTCTGACCCTGCGATTTTAATGGGGAACACCTGTACCTTAGATCAAGCCAGGCATTCTACACCTGACTCTTACTAACTCCAAGCAAGTCACCCTAGACTTTGTTCTTTGATATTAGTGAGCAAATAACTGGGTTTATAAATATAGGGCTATTATAAAGGGGAGTGAAGAATGAGTAGAAAGAAGCTGCTTCTCAATTGTAAAAGTGTTTTAAAAATAGTAGTTTCTTATTACAGCTAAATGTACGTGTATGTTAAATGAATTTCATAGTCAATAGTTCTGCATTATTCTGGGGGAAATAAGGCTTTTATTGGCTGGGAGAGTTTTTGAAATTTTTGTCAGATGTCATCTTCCACACAGAAACAGTGTGGGTCAATATCAAGGGATCCAAGTGAGAGTAAGAGCAGGTCATACTTTTTTAAACCTCATTTCAATAGCTGTTGGATTTCTTAAAAAGCCACCCTCCTTCTCTACAAGGTATAAAGACTCTGTTTTGTTCTTTCGTAAACTCCTTAATCTCCGTATTCAAGCCTAATGCAATGTTTGTTTCATTGTGAATATTAAAGACCTGTCCTTTCTTTTAAAAGACAGCGTTTACTTTAGCTAATATGGTTATTTCCATACTAAATAGTTTCTATACATGTTTTGTAATTTTTTAAAGGTTTAAGTTTTCACTTTTAGCTAACATTTTCTTAATTTCCCTTTGAAATCCATATCTAAATTGCTGGTCATTTGTGTTGTATACATTGTCAATAGTATTTATTGTCAATAATGTTAGTCATTTGTTGATTAGAAATAAGCATTAAAATAAATGTATCCTACTGTGTAACATAGGGAACTATATTCAATATCTTGTAGCAACTTAGAAAAGAATCTGAAAAGACTTCAGAAAAAGAATTACATATATATGAATTATTTTGCTGTACACCTAAAAACTAACACAACATTGTAAGTCAACTATATGTCAATAAAAAATAAATGTATTGTTTTACACCTTTTGTACCTTGAATAACACTCAAAATAGCTTAAAGTAATCATGCAAGTTTATTAGTTCTTTTCCCTTTAAGGCTTTTACAAAAAAAAAAAAAACTTGACTCAAAGCAGATGGACCTGTCAAGGATCACTCACACAGGTGAGCTGAATTGAACTGATTAGTTGTTAAGTGTTTACAGCTGTTAGGTTAGACTGAGGAAATTGTAGATAATCTGGGCTTCCCCTTACCAAAGAAGATTTGGGGAAAGCATCATAAAGAAAAAAAAGAATTGTTTTGAGAATTAGATTTCTTGGATTTACAAAGTAAAACAAAGGAAAAATGAAAAGCAAAAGCTGCAAAGACTTCTTAACATATACAGCAGATTTTGAACAGTTTAAAAGCAAGTTTATAGTGAGAAGTAATTCAACATTGTAATGCAGTTAATGAAATGTGAAATTTCTCTGTGAAATTCCTAAAATTTTCCCTTCAAATTTTGGTGACAGCCTAAAATAAAAAATTAATCATTGAAAGTTGAAATCTCAGGGAGAATAAGATGGCGTAGAAGTAGGTGGACATGGAGTACATCTATCTCCACAGATACATCAAGAATACACTTCCAGATACAGAGAATCTGCAGAACACCAGCTGAGAGCAGGCAGGAGTACCTTACCAATGGAAAAGAATACATAGAATCATGCAAAACTTGGTAGTATGGAAGAAGTAAGGGGGTAAAAATGAAAGTCAGCAGGGTGGGTCCTGCCCTTGATGGGTGGGAAACTGAAGCAGGGGTCTGATTCCCACATCGGGGCAATTGTTGGGACAGAGGATAAACATTTGAGGCTGTGAGTGAAGCAACTGATCTGTGACAGTCTAAATGGAATAAGAATCACACAGACAACCCCTGCCAGAGCCAAACATACCCTGGACAGGGACACAAGTCCCCTAGAAAGCACAGCAGCTGGGAGCTGGAGCATAGGGATTGTGGAGAAATCCCAGGGCAAGGTCTGCTGTTGACTGCTGGGAGACAGCCCCATGGAACATGAGAGAGGAGATTGTGGTAGGAAATACCTGTGGAGGAAAGCCAGGCAGCCATGGAGGTAAGGTGATATTGCTGAGTCATGCATAGGGGGTGGAATCATCACTATAGCCTCTCTCTCCCCATATGCCAGCGCCATCAGCTAAACAATAGAGAGGCTGGCCCTTCAAGTGCCTGATGCACCAAACGACAGAGTAGGAGCCCAGCCGGGGGCAGGGGGAGGGGGGCTTTAAGTGCCTGAAGAGCCTAGAAATATTAAAGGACCCCACTCAGGGTGGCCATTTAAGCATCTCAAGTGCTGAGAAACAGAGAAGGACCCTAGTCAGGGGGCAGTTTAAGTGCCTGAATGGGCAGCACAACAGAGAAGAACCAGACAAATGGGCCCTCTGATTGCTAGCTGCCAGAGGCTAGAAAAAGACCCTGATAAAACCATAGCTCCTGTGGCTGAGGCAGTCAGTATCCCTGCACACTTGGTGCTACCAGGGTACCTGTGACCCAGGCAGCTTCACCACCTTCATGCTCAATCCTCACTGGGGCAGAGCTGCCAGAGGCTAGAGAAAGCCCTAATAGCACCATAGCTCTGTGATAATAGCCACAGTGTTCCTGTGTAGCTAGCATTGCCAGGGTCCCCATGATCCAAGCAACCATGCCACCTCTATGCATGATCCCCACTGGGACCGAGCTGTTAGAGGCTAGAAAAAATCCTGTATGCATGCGTGCATGTGGGGTTACTTCAGTCATGTCCAGCTCTTTGTGACACTGTGTACTGTAGCCTTCCAGGCTTCTCTGTCTGTGAGATTCTCCAGGTAAAAATGCTGGAGTGGATTGCAGTGTTCTTCTAGAGTGCCATGTTTCCTGTGGGCCTAGCCACTGGCTCCCCTGAGTATCTGGTGCTGCCAGGGTCCCTGTGACCCAACCTGCTTCACTACTTCCACACCTGATCCTCCCTGGGGCAGACCCAAGTCCTCCAGGGTAGCCTCAAGAGCAAACCCCTGTGGACGACCCACTTGTAGAGGTGGATATAAAACTACAATCAAAACCCAGGGAGAGTGAGGCCAAGGAAGAGGACCCAAAACCTTCCCAACAACTGTACAAGCTGTAGATTAGAACCAAGTGATCAACTAGGCAGACTCTGTGCTTATGGAATATATAAAAGGACAATGAGAGTGCCTGCAAAAGAAAACACACTAATTCTGATAACTATGGACATTGGAGGCAAGAACAAAAAGGAGTAGAACCAGATTAGAGTCTGAACTGCCCACATAACGGGTCCAGAAACTAGCCCAGTATTGGAAGGCATCCTAAAGAAGGGAGGTGGACTGTGATTGCCAGGGAGGGAAAGGACACTGACAACAGAGACTCAATAAAAACACTTATTATTCTTATATTTTAACTTGTTCTGTAGTTGCTTCTGGATTTTCTTCCTTTACTTTTTTTCCCCTTTACCACCCCCTGTTGCAGTAGTTGTTGATTTTGTAAAATCTATTTAGGCATTTGAAACCTTTTTAAAAATCACACTTTTTGTTTCTTTTATATAGGTTTTATATAGGCCTCTAGGTTGGCCTTTTGCACTTCTGTGGGGTTTTCCTGTTTTTTCTCTCTTTTCTTTCTATTTATACATATTTTTTTCTGCATTTATTACTCTGTTTGCTTTTCCAACTGTTCTTTTCCAATTGTAGTTATTCTTTAATATATGTATAAATCTTTATCAATCTCTATTTAACTTTGTAATTCTATTCTTTCTTTTTTCTTCTTTTTCTTTCTTTTTTTCACCATGTTTTTTAGTTTGTTTTGTTTTTGTTGCTTTATTCCCCCAGGTAGCACCTTGCTTTAGTTTTGTTTTCCAGTTTGTGTTTTAGTTAGTTTTGTTTTTAGCTGGTTGATATTATTTTTCGTTTCCTTTGTTTGCTGGGTCAATCTATTGTACTTTTTTTTAAAACTGTTTTGGTTTTGTTTATAGGTGTGTGTGTGTGTGTGTGTGTGTGTGTGTTTTGTTTATGGGTGTGTGTGTGAGAAGGAAATGGCAACCCACTCCAGTATACTTGCCTAGAGAATCCTGTGGGCAGAGGAGCCTGGTGGGCTGCAGTCTATGGGGTCTAACAGAGTAGGACACGACTGAAGCGACTTAGCAGCAATAAATGTGTGTATATACATACACACACACACATACATAAACCTTTGCCAACAAAGGTCCATCTAGACAAGGCTATGGTTTCTCCAGCAGTCATGTGTGGATGTGAGAGTTGGACTATAAAGAAAACTGAGCACCAAAGAATTGATGCTTTTGAACTGTGGTGTTGGAGAAGATTCTCGAGAGTCACTTGGACTGCAAGGAGATCAAACCAGTCCATCCTAAAGGAGATCAGTCCTGAGTGTTCATTGGAAGGACTGATGCTGAAGCTGAAACTCCAATACTTTGGCCACCTGATGCAAAGACTTGACTCATTTGAAAAGACCCTGATGCTGGGAAACATTGAAGGCAGGAGGAGGAGGGGACGACAGAGGACGAGATGGTTGGATGGCGTCACTGGCTCAATGGACATGTGTTTGAGTAAATTCTGGGAATTGGTGATGGACGGGGAGGCCTGGCATGCTGCAGCCCATGGGGTCACAAAGAGTAGGACACGACTGAGCGACTGAACTGAATTGATAGGTGTATATTTATGTGTGTATATTCTATTATTTGCCTGATTTTGTAATTTTGTTTCTTGCTGTTTTGTGTTTGTTTTAATCCCATTTAATGCCATAACAAACCACTTGTGGATTCTAAGTTCCCCACCCTGAGCCTTTTGGAATGGGACTCCAAGACTCCAAGACAGTAGACTATAAGAGAACTCGTAACCCCAAGGAGTATTAATTAGTGATGACTCCCACAAAGGCAATCACCTGTATATAAGATCTGTCATCAGCAATTGCCAGCAGCATCCAGTGCAGGACACTTTATCCAAACAACAAACAAGACAAAAATACAAACCCAGTCACCACCAGACAGGATTACAACCTTAGCCCTGCCAATTGGGGGGGGGCAGGGAATCCCCTCTTCACACCACAAAGTCATACCCTACATGAAGATTACACAAACCACTGGATCAACCTTACTCACCAGGGTCAGAAACCAAAAGGGAGAAAGAATTCAACCTTGAAGACTGGGAAAAGGAGACCTCAAACACAATAAGCTAAAAGAAATAATGAAAAGGCAGAGAAATACTGTGTGAATGAAGGAACAACCTAGAAACACACAATTCCAAATAAATGAAGATAATCTAGGCAAACAACCAAAAAAAAAAAAAAAAAGAATTCAGAGTAATGATAGTAAATATGATCCAAATCTCGAAAACAGAATGGAGAAAATAGAAAAACCAATTAAAACATGTAACAAAGACCTAGAAAAAAAATAAAGAATAAACAAACAGATGACAAAAGTACTGAAATTAAAAATAATCTTTGTCAGTTCAGTCACTCCGTCCTGTCTAACACTTTGGAACCCCATTGGACTGTAGTATGCCAGGCTTCCCTGTCCATCAACAATTCCTGGGTCTTGCTCAAACTCATGTGCATTGAGTCAGTAATGCCATACAACCATTTCATTCTCTGTGGTCCCTTTCTCCTCCTGCCTTCAATATTTCCCAGCATCAGGGTCTTTTCTAATGCATCAGTTCTTCACATCGGGTGGCTGAAGATTCACCTTCAGCATCAGTCCTTCCAATAAACATTCAGGGTTGATTTCCTTTAGGATTGACTAGTTGGCTCTCCTTGCAGTCCAAGGGACTCTGAAGAGTCTTCTCCAATACCACAGTTCAAAAGCATCAATTTTTTTGCACTCAGCTTTCTTTACAGTCCAACTCTCATATCCATACATGAATATTGGAAAAATCACAGCTTTGACTAGATGGACCTTCTTTGGCAAAGCAATGTCTCTGCTTTTTAATATGCTGTCTAGGTTGGTCATAGCTTTTATTCCAAGGAGTAAGCATCTTTGAATTTCATGGCTGTAGTCACCATCTGCAGTGATTTTGGAGCCCAAGAAAATAAATTCTGTCACTGTTTCCATTGCGTCTCCATCTATTTGCCATGATGGGCCTAAAGCCACGATCTTAGTTTTTTGAATACTGAGTTTTATGCCAGCTTTTTCACTATCCTTTTTCACTTTCATCAAGAGGCTCTGTAGTTCCTCTTCATTTTCTGTCATAAGGGTGGTATCATCTGCTTATCTGAGATTATTGATATTTCTCCTGGGAATCTTGATTCCAGCTTGTATTTCATCCAGCCCTGCATTTCACATGATGAAACCTGCATATAAGTTAAATAAGCAGGGTGAAAATATACAACCTTGAGGTACTCCTTTCCTGATTTGGAACCAGTCCACTGTTCCATGTCTGGTTCTAACTGTTGCTTTTGACCTGCATACAGATTTCTCAGGAGGCAGGTCAGGGGTTCTGGTATTCCCATTTCTTTAATAACTTTCCAACGTTTGCTGTCATCCACACAGTCAAAGGCTTTAGCATAAGTAATGAAGCAGCAGTAGATGTTTTTCTGGAATTCTCTTGCTTTTTCTATGATACAACGCATTTTGGTAATCTGATCTCTTGTCTGTCTGCCTTTTCAAAATCCAGTTTGAATATCTGGAAGTTCTTGGTTCAGGTACTGTTGAAGCCTAGCTTGGAGAACTTTGAGCATTACTTTGCTAGTGTATGAGATGAATGCAATTGTGCAGTAGTTTGAACATCGTTTGGCATTGCCCTTCTGTGTAACTGGAATGAAAACTGACCTTTTCCAGTCCTGTGGTCACTGCTGAGTTTTCAAATTTGCTGGCATATTGAGTGCAGCTCTTTAAAAGCATCATCTTTTTAGGATTTGACATAACTCGGCTGAAATTCCATCACCTCCACTAGCTTTGTTCATAGTGATGCTTTCCAAGGCCCACTTGACTTCATACTCCAGAATGTCTGCCTCTAAGTGAGTGATTACACCATCGTGGTTATCTGTGTCATGGAGATCTTTTTTGTATAGTTCTGTGTATTCTTGCCACCTCTTCTTAATATCTTGTGCTTCTGTTAGCTCCTTACCATTCCTATCCTTTACTGTGCCCATCTTTGCTTTAAAAGTTCCTTTGGTCAACAAATGTTCCTTCTTTGTCAACAAAAGACTCCGAAGTGCAGTATTGAGTGTAATCTTAAAAAATGACTGAATGTTCTCTGTTCATTTCCAAGGCAATCCTTTAATTATCACAGTAATCCAAGTCTATGCCCCAACCACTAATGCCAAAGAAGCTGAAGTTGAATGGTTCTATGGTAACCTACAAGACCTTCTAGAACTAACAGAAAAAAAAATGTCCTTTTCATCATAGGGAACTAGAAAGCAAAAGTAGGAAGTCAAAAGATACCTGAAGTAACAGGCAAGTTTGGTCTTGAAGTACAAAATGTAGCAGGTCAAAGGTTAACAGTGTTTTGTCAAGAGAATGCATTGGTCACAGCACAGACCCTCTTAAAAACAACACAAGACACAACTCTACACGTGGACATCACCAGATGGTCAACACCAAAATTAGATTGATGCTATTCTTTGCAGCCAAAGGAGGAGGAGCTCTATACAGTCAGCAAAAAGAAGACCAAGAGCTGACTGTGGCTAAGATCATGAACTCCTTATTGCCAAATTCAGACTTAACTTGAAGAAAGTAGGGATAACCACTAAAGCATTCAGGTATGACCTGAATCAAATCCCTTATGATTATACATTGGAAGTGGCAAATAGATTCCAGGGATTAGATCTGATAGAGTGCCTGAAGAACCAAGGATGGAGTTTTGTAACATTGTACAAGAGGCAGTGATCAAAAGCATCCCCAAGAAAAAGAAATGCAAAAATGGTTGTCTGAGGATGCCTTACAAATAGCTGAGTAAAGAAGAGAAGCAAAAGGAAAAGAAGAAAAGGAAAGATACATCCAACTGAATGCTGAGTTCCAGAGAATAGCAAGGAGAGATAAGAGCCTTCTTAAGTGATCAACGCAAAAAATAGACTAAAACAACAGAATATGGAAGACTAGATATATCTTCAAGTAAAATACTCTATAATTGCTAAGTCACTTCAGTCGTGTCCAACTCTGTGCAATCCCATAGATGGTAGCCCACCAGGCTCCCCCGTCCCTGGGATTCTCCAGACAAGAACACTGGAGTGGGTTGCCATTTCCTTCTCCAATGCATGAAAGTGAAAAATGAAAGTGAAGTCACTCAGTCATGTCCGACTCTTAGCGACCCCATGGACTGCAGCCTACCAGGCTCCTCCGTCCATGGTATTTTCCAGGCAAGAGTACTGGAGTGGGGTGACATTGCCTTCTCCACACTCTATACTAATCAATAGCAAAATATCTGAAGTAGAATAGGTATGTAAGCTGGAGGATTGAATGATGGTAATGGCTACTGAAGAACAGCATAAAGTAAAAAGAAAAGAACTGAGGATAGTCTCAGAGACCACTGGGACTATGTCAAATGCACCAGCATTCTACATAAAATAGTCCCAGAATAAAAAAAAGAGCAAAAGAATGGGTATGGGAAACATTTTGACGAGATTATAGTCGAAAGTTTTCCCAACATAGAAAGGGAAATAGTCAATTAAGTCCAAGAAGCACAGAGACCCATACAGGATAAATCAAAGAAGAAACATGCCAAGATGCATATTAATGAAACTAAAAAAGATTAAACACAAAGAAAGAATATTAAAAGCAGCAAAGGAAAAGTCACAAGTAACATACCAGGGAAACCCCTTACTCTTAACAGCTGATCTTTCAGCAGAAACTCTACCATTAGAAGGGAATGGTGGAATATATTTAAAGTACAGAAATGGGAAAATCTAAAACCAAGAATTACTCTACCTGGCAAGTATTTCATTCAAAATTGATGGAGAAATCAATAGCTTTACAAACAAGCATAATTTAAGAGAATTTTGTACCACCAACTCACCTTTACAACAAATGTTAAAGGAACTTATATGGACAGGAAACACAAGAAAAGAAAAAGACCTCCAGAAACAAAACCCAAACAATTGAGAAACAACCAATAGAAACATATATATCAATAATTACTTTAAATGTAAATGAATCAAATACTCCAACCAAAAGACATAGACTGGCTGAGTGGGTACAAAAAGAAGACCCATATATTGCTGTCTACCAGAGACCCACTTTAGACCTAAAGACACATATGAACTGAAACTGAGAGGATGGAAAAATATATTCCATGCAAATGAAAATCAAAGGAAAGTCAGAGTAGCAATCCTCACATCAGACAAAGTAGACCTTAGAATAAAGAATATTACAAGAGATAAGGAAGGACACTACATTATGATCAAGGGATCAGTCCAAGAGGTAGCCTTAATAATTGTGAATATTTATGCACCCAACATAGGAGTACCTCAGTAGTAAGACAAACACTAACAGACATAATAGGAGAAATTGACAGTAACACAATGATATTAAGGGATTTTAACACCTCACATACACCAATGGACAGATCATTAAAACAGAAAATTAATTAGGAAACACAAGCCTTAAATGACATATTAGACCAGATGGATCTTATTGATATCTTCAGCACATTCCATCTAAAGGCAGAAGGATACACTTTTTTCTCAAGTGCACATGGAACATTCTCTTTGATAGAACCATATCTTGGGTTGTACATCAAATCTCAGTAAATTTTTAAAAATTGAAATTGTATCAAGCATTCCTTCTGACAACACTATGATACTAGACATCAACTACAGGAAAAAAAAATTGTATAAAAACCACAAACACATGGAGATTAAACAATACATTTATAAATAACAAGCATGTTACTGAAGAAATAAAAAGGGAAATTTAAAAAAAAATCACTAGAAACAAATGACAATGAAAACACAACTCAAAACCTATAGGATGCAGCAAAAGCAGTTCTAAGAGAGAAGTTTGTAGCACTACAGTCCTACCTCAAGAAACAAGAAAAATATAAAATAGCCTAACTTCACACCTAAAACAACATGAAAAAGAAGAAAAGCAGCAACAGAAAGTGAGCAGAAGGAAAGAAATTGAAAGGTTGTTACTGAACAAAAAGACGCAGGGATTCTTGGCTTCTGGAGGAGAAGAAATCAATCAGGGGTCAGAGACGAGGGTGGATCACTCAGAGCTTTTGTGTAATAAAGTTTTTATTAACGTATAAAGGAGATAGAGAAAGCTTCTGACATAGGCATCAGAAGGGGGCAGAAAGAGTAACCCTCTGCTAGTCTTCAGCTGGATACTATATAGTCACTAGCAGTCTGTTAATGAAAAAAAGGAATGTCTTAAAACTCAGAATGGCACCAGGCCCCTCATCCATAAGATGCATTTTGGGATAATCTTGGCTCCAGATGATTCATCCTGGGCCATAAAACAATTAACTTGAATCTTTTAGAAGGGCAGATTACCATACAAATAGTAGGGGAACAATATCTGAGTACAACATACTGGTTTGTCAAGTAGGTTCTAAGCCATTAGGCAGAACTGACTTGAAGACAGAGTTTGGGGTAAATGCATAGTACATTAACATAGCTTAAGACAATCATTTCCATAAGAAAAATGCATTGGTTAACTCAAGGTTTAAGAATAGTTAACTTCAGGTGAAACCAAGTGTCATTATGGCAACACAGCATTTTAAGAGAAACCTCCTTTTAAATTTGTATAGAGAAGGAAAAAAATATTGCTAGTTTGTTTCCTCCTGCCACTTAAGAGAGATAAAAATGTCTGACACTTGCAGCCTATTTTCTCCGTTTGGAGAACCCTGGCCTTCCTGCCTGTTACCCTCTCATTCCCTCCTTTTCTTTTAAGAGAATTATGTTTCCTAGGGAAAAGGGGTGTCATTCTCATTCTATAACTGCTTCTGAGCTGAAAAAGGGTGTTGTCCCTAAATGGGTGAGGCAACATATTCTCATAATCCTCATACTGAGGATTTCTGATCCTGGGGCCCCAAGTAGTAGTTGGAAGAAGCTGCAGCAGTAGCAGGAGTTTGAGCAACCATTTGTAACTTAAAAGCTTTCATGTGACTAGAAACAAATCCAGTTACACAGTTACAGATGCAGGGAGCAAACAGCAAAAAGAAAACAATCAGAATTATTGTAATTAGGATAATGTCATCTGCAAACAGTGAGAGTTTCACTTCTTCTTTTCCTATCTGGATAGTTTTCCACTATGGGATCTAGTTAACATCTGCCAAAGTGAGGCAACTGAGGCTTCAGGAGTATCCATAGCCCCAGTCATCTTGGTCATGTATTTAGTAAAATGAACAACATTAGTGCTCATATCAGGTATATATGTACAGCATTAAGTATGAATAATGGAACAAGTTCCTCCTTGTGCAGCTGTCAGAATATCTAAAGCCAATCTGTTTTGTGAAACCACCTTTCTAATTTGTGCTTGTTCAGTATAAAGAGATGAAATAGCTTTTTGAGAATCTTGTAATGCCTGTTGAGTAAAATTAGTCAAAGCATCCACTCGTAGCATAACATCTGTAGTTCCCAAAGAGGGAACAAACATTGCAGCCAAATAATCATACCAGTGAAATACAGATCTTGCCCACTGAGTTTTAAGGTGGGGTAAATTAGCAGGCTTTTCTGGAAGCTCTGAAAATATAAAGCCGTGAGTAAAGGCTAGACCTAGGGTGCATCTCCCTATCCAAGCAGGGGGAAGACAAGCCCATAGGTAAGAGCCACATATCGAATAAGTCCTGTTTGGAGCAAGCCAGCCTGACTGAGATATCCAGTCCCAATTAGTGCCTGGCCAGACAAAGGGAGGACCTGAATTGGGGTTGGAAAACACGGGAATGATTACATTGCATATTTCCTGAGGCAAAAATCCCAATTGTTTCCAATCATTGTAATTAAGTTGTTGGCTAACTTTTGGGGATGGCTCTGTTTGTTCCCAGCATATAGGGGCAGTAGATATTAGACGTCCTTTTTCAGGAGTTAGCCATATAACCTCATCCCATATTTGATAAACGTCAGGTAAAAAACCATTAGATCTAGACCTATTGCCTTATGTGTAGCAAAATAGTCAATAAACTGAGACAATGTATAATCAAAATTAAAAGTCACATTATGTCCATGGTTAAAGTACAAAGTGTTGCACCAGTCCATTTTAGGGTTGTTAGATGTCATCAGATGAAGAAGAGGCATCACATATGATTGTTGTCGAAGGTATTCACAAACTTGGAGAAAGTCTTTTCCTTGAAGTGGAGATATCCACCACAGGAAGCCTCCCACTGATGAAGAGGGGAGTGCTCCGCAGATCCAGCAGTTAGACCGATTATGGAATGCAGCGTAGGAGTGAGCCCAGGACAGGAAGGCATTGTCTTGAGGATCAAACAGCAGACTCAGGATCTTTGGAGTCAGCCGAAGTAGGCTCACATAGATTATCAGGCCCATCTGAAAAGTACAAAGTCAGAGCATAGAAAGTAAAGACATAAAATGACGTCACTTAGTTCTGGTCAGAGTGCCACCTCTTAACTCGAGTGTGATGTACCCATGAATCAATTCCTGGCACTTTGACAGCTGTGGGAGAAGAGAAAATAACCTGGTAAGGGTCTTCCCAGAGGGGCTCGAGGGATGGGCTCCCAGATCCCAATGTTTTTATGAGGACCTCGGTTCCTGACTCAAATAGAGGCTTGCTGGATTCAGAGGCTGGGTCAAGAGTCATCTCCTGGAGTTCTGTTAATGCCTGTTGAAAAGCTGAGAGCGGAGTTACATAACTAGTTAATTCCAAGGCTTCAGGGTCTATAACAATGTCTATGCATAAGAAAGGCCTTCCAAAAATACATTCAAAGGGGGACAGTCCCTCTTTTGGGGGGAGCAGTTCGAGCCCTCATTAAAGCTATGGGTAGGACTTTAATCCAATTGTCCTGCATTTCTTGAGTTAATTTGTGCAGATGTCTTTTGATAATGTCATTAGCTTTTTCAACCTTTCCTGAGAATTGGGGTCTCCAGGAACAGTGCAAGTGATATTCTATTCCTAGAGCTTTAGATACCCCTGAGTAACAGCAGCTTTAAAGGTGGAGCCATTGTCACTCTGAAGGCTCCGTGGCAGCCTAAACCTGGGGATAATTTCGTGTATTAAAATCTTTATAACCTCCTTAGCCTGCTCACTATGACAGGGGAAAGCATCAGTCTATGCAGTAAAGTATCCACCCAAACTTGTAAGCAAGAATACTCGTTAGCTTTTGACATATGAGTAAAATCAATTTCCCAGTCCTCTCCAGGATACTTTCCATTTCCTTGTAATCCAGATGCTGCTAGTTTTTCAGTCTTTGGGTTATTTTTCTGACAAACCTCACACCTTTTGATAATGTTCTTAAAGTTCTTTAAAGTTTTCATTACATTTTTACCTTCAAACAAATGAGAAACCATCTGGTAAGTACTCTCTGCACCCAAATGAAAACTCTGGTGTAAACCCTTAAGAATTTTCCGCTGAGCATTTTCAGGAATTATTAATCATCCATTCTTGGACTGTAATCATCCTTTATCAGTAATCTTTGCTCCTCTTTTCTCATATTTTTCTAATTCTTCCTCAGTATATTGTGGCTTTTCCTGTTCCACAGGACCTGTCCAGATCAAAGGCGTCTGTAGTGAGGGGGTTTCGTAAAGTGAAGGCTTTTCTGGCTTGACAGTCGGCCAGTTGATTTCCTTCAGCTATTTTACTCCCATCCCTGCTGTGCCCTTTGCAATGCATAACAGCTACTTCTTTAGGACAATATGTAGCAGTTAGAAGTCTCTTGATCTCTCTGAAATGCTTAATAGGTTCTCCTGTTGCTGTTTTAAACTGTCTTTCTTTCCATATTGCAGCATGAGCATATAAAGTCAAATAAGCATACTTAGAATCAGTGTAGATATTTACCTGCTGCCCTTTGCTTAACTCGAGAGCTCGGGTCAGAGTCACAAGCTACACTAACTGAGCACTGGTTCCCTGGGGGAGAGATTTTGCTTCTAAAACCTGTTCAGCAGTCACCATGGCAGACCTGCTTTACGCTTTCCATCCTGAACAAAAGAACTGCCATCTGTAAATATTTCCATGTCAAGAACGTCTAATGGGGTATCCATTAGATCTTCCTGAGCTGCATAGTTTAAAGTTAGAAATTGGGAACAATCGTGATCAAATGTTTTCCTTTTCAGGAAGTGGCAGGATTTAAATTTCCACAAACTTTAAGCTTAGTTACTGGTCCTTCTAACAACAATGGCTGATATTTAAGAAGCCTACTGTGTGTCATTCAAATATTAACCTTAGAATTTAAGATTCCACTCACATCACGAGAAGTCAGTACAGTAAGATTTCTTCCATTAACTATTTTTAAAGCTTCAGGTGCTAATAAAGCCACTGCCCCCAATTACTCTTAGACAGTGGGGCCACCCACATGAAATTATATCTAATTCTCTGCTTAGATAAGCAGTAGATTGCTGGTGAGGCCCTCTGGGTTGTGTCAAAACTCCCAAGGCCATACCTTTTCTTTCAGTGACAAACAAATTAAATTCTGACCCTGTGGGCAAGCTCAAAGCGGAAGCTTGCAGGAGAAAAGTCTGAAGAACCTTAAAAATCTTTTGACTATCTGGAGACCAAACCAGTTTGTCAGTTTGGGCCTGCTGAGTTTCAGCTATAAGTTTATATAAAGGCTGGGCAAGTTCCCCATAACCCGGAATCCAAATATGACAGTAGCCTGTGATTCCCAAAAATCCTCTCAATTGTCTTAAAGTCATAGGTAAGGGATGGCTTAGGATAGGTTTAATTCTCTCCAGGCCTATGGCCCTAGTCCCTTCTGATATGATTAGGCCCAGATATCTAACAGATTGTTGACAAAGTTGAGCCTTCTCTCTTGATGCCTTGTAACCGCAGCCTGCCAGAAAGTTTAAGAAATCTTCTGAGGCTCGTGAACAAGCTTCCTCTGTCTCAGAGGAAAATATCATCTACATATTGTAGCACCACCACTTCAGAGCTATTAAAGTTTTGTAGATCCTGTGACAAACTTTACCCAAATAAGTGAGGACTGTCACAAAATCCCTGGGGCAAAACTGTCCAGGTTAACTGAGAAGCTGGCTGCGTAGGGTCCTCAAAGGCAAATAGAAATTGCCTTTCCTCCGCCAAAGGCACCAAATAGAAGGCATCTTTCAAATCAATTACTGAGAAATATTTGGCTCATTCAGGAATTTCAGACAGTAGAGTATAAGGATTAGGCACCATGGGGTATAAAGGAACTATAGCCTCATTTATTATTCATAAATCTTGAACTAGTCTCCATTTACCATTTGATTTCTTTATACCCAAAATAGGAGTGTTGCATGGACTGTTACAGGGAACTAATAGTCCTTGATCCTTTAAATTTTCGATGATGGGTTTTAGCCCTTCCTTAACCTCAGGTTTCAGTGGATACCGCTTCTTTTGTGGAAATAAGTGCAGGTCTTTGAGCTTGACAACTACAGGAATAGCATTTTGTGCTCAACCCACAGATTTTCCACCAGCCCATACTCTAGGACTTGCATTTTGTTCAATCAAAGGGAGAGAAAGGGAGGGCTCCATATTCATGAAAACAGAGGCATGGACCTTGCTCAGTATATCCCTCCCCAAAAGGGGTGAGGGAGATTCTGGCACGGTCAGAAACTCGTGTGAAAATAGCACATATCCCAGTTGCAAGATAAAGAATAACCTAAATAATATCTTTTGGCTCGTCCAGACAGTCCCATTATGGAAGCGGATCAGGAAGAAAGTGGACCAGGGGCTTTGGTAAGCACAGAGTAAGTTGCCCCGTTATCCAAAAGGAAATTGATGGATTGCCCCCCCACAGTTATCAATACCCGGTGTTCCTCAGGTGTAATTAGAATGGGAGCTTGTGTGGGGATATCCCTGGGCACCTTCAGTCCTGGTTGTCTTGAGAGTCTGACCCCTGAGACCTATGCCTCTGGGAGCAGTCTCTCTTCCAGTGTGGTCCTTTGCAGACTGGACATGGAGCCTGGGGTGGCTTAGATGCCTGAGGGCAATCCCACTTGAGGTGCCCCTCCTTTCCACAGTAATAGAAAGCCCATCCCTTTTCACCTGGGTCCCTCGGACATTTTTCTCAGGCTGTTTAAGAATGGTTTTCATAGCCATTGCGAAGTCTTCTGCCTGTTCCTTTGTCTTTCTCTGCCTTTCTTTCTTTTCCTTATATTCCCTACCATAATAGACTGTCTGAGCCAGTTGTAACAGATTATCTAAAGACTGATTTGGTCCATACACCAGATTTAATAGCTTACGGAGAATATCTGGAGCCAACTGAGTGAGAAATCTATCTTTTAAGATCACTTTTCCCTTGTTTTCTACAGAACTGGCCTAATTGTAAAACAGTATTATACTTAAGAGACCCTCCAACTGGCCACCATTCGCTGTCCTCAAATGGGTACCACAGCCATGCAGTATCACATAGGAAGACCAGGTGTGTCTTCTTTAATATAAACAAATATGATATAATATAAACAAATCAAACAATGTGATACACTATATTAACAAATTGAAAGGTAAAAACCATATAATAATCTCAATAGATGCAGAAAAAGCCTGTGACAATATTCAGCACTTATTTATGATAAAAAACACTTCAAAAAATAGGCATAGTAGGAACCTACCTCAACATAGTAATGGCCATATATGATAAACTCACAGAAAATATTATTCTCAATGGTGAAAAACTGAATGCATTCTCATTAAGATCAGGAACAAGACAAGGGTGCCCACTCTCAATACTAGTATTCAAAATAGTTTTGGAATTCCTAGCTACAACAATCAGAGAAGAAAATGAAAATGAATGCAGATTGGAAAAGAAGACTAAAACTCTCTGTTGGTAGATGACATGATACTATGCAAAGAAAACCCTAAAGATACTATCAGAAAATTATTAGAGCTTATCAGTGAATCTAGCAATGTCAAAGGGTACAAAATCAATATAGAGAAATCAGTTGTATTCCTGTATATTAAAAATGAAAAGTCAGAAAGAGAATTTAAGGAATCAATCCCATACACCAAAAATGAACAAAATATCTAGGAAAAAGCCTACTTAAGGAGACAAAAGAGCTGTATACAGAAAACTATAAGACTGATGAAAGCAATCAAAGATGACATAAACAGTTGGAGAAATATTCTATGTTTCTGTGTTGGAAGAATCAATATTGTGAAAATGACTATACTACCAATTTGCAATCTACAGATTCAGTGTGATCCCTATCAAATTACAAATGACATTTTTTCACAGAACTAACAAAAAATGTTACAATTCATAAGGAAACACAAACGACCGTGAAGAACCATAACAACCTTGAGAAAGTTGTTGAGAAAGAAGATTGGAGCTGGAGGAATCAACCTTTCTGACTTCAGACTATAATACAAAGCTATAGTCATCAAGGCAGCATAGTACTGGTACAAAGACAGAAATATAGACCAATGGAGCAAGTTAGAAACATTGGAGATAAACCCATACACTTATGGGTACCTTATATTTGACAAAGGAGATAAGAATATACAATAGGGCAAATATCACCTCTTCAATAAGTGATGCTGGGAAAACTGGGCTGCTAACATGTAAAACAACGAATTTAGAACACTTCCTAACAACATACACAAAGATAAACTCAAAATAAATTAAAGACACAAATGTAAGACCATAAACAATAAAACTGTTAAAGGAAAACATAGGCAGAGCATTTTATGACATAAATGACAGGAAGATCCTCCATGACCCACCTCCTAAATTAATGGAAATAAAGACACAGATAAATAAGTGGGACCTAATTTATCTTACAAAAATTTTGCACAGCAAAGGAAACTACAAACAAGGTGTAAAACAACCCTCATAAATGGAGAAAATAATGGCAACTAAAACAACTGACAAAAGATTAATTTCCAAAATATACAAGGAGCTAATACAAGTCAACATTAGAAAAGCAAAACAAAACAAAACAAAACAAAAAAACAATCTAAAAGTGGGCAAAAGACATAAACTGCCAATTCTCCAAAGAAGACATATACATGGCTAACAAATACATGAAAAGATGCTTAACATTGGTCATTATTAGAGAAATGCAAATCAAAACTATGGGATATCACCTCATAACAGTCAGAATAGCCATCATCAAAAAGTCTATAAATAATAAATTCTGGAGAGGGTGTGCAGAAAAGGGAATCCTCTTGTACTGTTGGTGGGAATGTAAATTGGTACAATCACTATGGAAAACAATATGGAAATTCCTTTAAAAACTAGGAATTAAAGGACCATATGTCCCAACAATCCCACTACTAGGCATATACCATGAGGAAATCAAAATTGAAAAGGACACATGTATTCCAATGTTCATTGCAGTGCTATTAACAGTAGCTAGAATATGGAAGCAACCTGGATGTTCATTGACAGATGAATGGATAAAGAAGCTGTGGTGCATATATACACTGGAATATTACTCAGCCAAAAAAAGGAACACATTTGAGTCCGTTCTAATGAGGTGGATGAACCTAGAGCCTATTATAGAGAGTGAAGTAAGTCAGAAAGAGAAAGATAAATATTGTATACTAATACATATATACGGAATCTAGAAAGATGGTATTGAAGAATTTATTTGCAGGGTAGCAATAGAGACACAGACATAGAGAAAAGATTTATGGACACAGGGAGAAGGGAGGAGAGGGTGAGATGCATGGAGAGAGTAACATGAAAACTTCCATTCCTGTATGTAAAATAGATAACCAGTGGGAATTTGTTTCATGACTCAGGGAACTCAAACTGGGGCTCTGGGACAATCTAGAGGGGTGGGATACAGAAGGAGATGGGAGGGAGTTTCAAGAGGGAGGGGACACATGTATACCTATGGCTGATTCATTTTGATATTGGGCAGAAACCAACACAATTCTGTAAAGCAATTATCCTTCAATGATAAAATAAATAAATTCGAGATTTAAAAACAAGAAAGTTGAAATCTTGCATATTTTATATGTATTCTTTTTATATTGAAGCTTCCAAAATGTCAAAAACAAACAGATTTCTATGTATGTCAGATAGTTGAGCAAATATTCTCAGTTTAATGTTAAGTCTGTAAACCATGTGGATAGGTAAACTGAAAAGTAAAAAGAAACAAAAAAAGATTAATTAGCTTAGTATTTTTTGATTGTACGGTTTTACTGCCTAAATGGAGGGAGAAAAAAGTCCTAGAAAAATGAACTCTGTATAGTTGCTAATTTCTGGAAACTGATCAATTCACCCTTCACATAACTGCCAGATAAAATATCAGTATTACTTTAGTGTTCTTTTATCAGTCACTTCCAATTGCTCCCCATTATCAGGCAGATTAAAGTTCTAAGGCTTGATCCCAAAGGCAAGACTCTCAAAGAACCTGTCTTAACTCACCTAATGCAAATTGAGGAATTTGTCTGACACCATAGTTTATGTATTTAATGTGTCTTTAATTTTTACCAGTTTGATTTCTATGTGTCTCAATGTGTTCCTCTTTGGGTTTACCTGCCTGGGACTCTCTATGCTTCCTGGACTTGGTTGAGTAATTCCTTTCCCATGTTAAGGAAATTTTTGTTTATTATCTCTTCAAATATTTTCTCAGGTCCTTTCTCTCTTCTCCTTCTGGGACCACTATAATGCGAATGCTGGTGCATTTCATGTTGTCTCAGAGGTCTCTTAGGGTGTGTTAACCTTTTTTTTTTTTCATCCTTTTTTTTTTTTTTCCTATTTTCTGTTCTGTGGCAGTGATTTCCATCATTCTTTCTGCCAAGTCACTTGGTTCTTCTGCCTCAGTTATTCCACTATTGGTTCCTTCTAATGTATTACTCATCTCTGTTTGTTTGTTCTTTAGTTCTTCTAGGTCTTTGATAAACATTTCTTGCATCTTCTCCATTTTTTTCCCCTGAGATCCTGGATCATTTTCATTATCATTATTCTGAATTATTTTTCTGGAAGGTTGCCTATCTCCACTTCATTTAGTTGTTTTTCTGGAGTTTTATCTTGTCCCATCCTCTGAGACATAACTTTCAGCTTTTTCATCCTGATTAATTTTCTGTTATGTGGTTTTTGTTTTAGCCACTATGGGATTGTGGTTATTCTTGCTGCTTCTGTCTGTCCTGTGATGGAAGTTGCTAAAAGGCTTGAGGAAGCTTCCTGATGGAAAAGACTGGTGGTGGGAAAAACTGGGTCTTGCTCTGATGGGCAGGGCCTTGCTCAGTAAAGCTTTAATCCAATTATCTGCTCATGGTTGGGGTTGTGCTCCCTTCCTGTTAGTTTCTTTTTGCCTGAGGTTACCCAGCCCTGGGGTCTATTGGCTCTGTTGTAGGGTTAATGGCAACCTCCAAGAGACCTTACGCCAAGGGGGAATTTCCTAGACTGCTGCTGACAGTGCCCCCATCCCTGTCATGAGGCCCTGCTGAGCCACACCTTCTCAGGAGACCCTCCAACATTAGCAAGTAGTTTTGGTTCCATCTTCTGTGGGGTCACTTCTGTTTCCTCTGGGTCTTGGTGCATGCAAGATTTTGTTTGTGTCCTCCAAGACTGGGATCTCTGTTTCCCCTAGTCCTGCAGAAGTCCTATAATCAAATCCTACTGGCCTTCATGGCCAGATTCCTGGGGATTCCCAGTCCCTTTTGTTGTATCCCCAGGCTGAGAAGCCTGACATGGGGTTCAGAACCTTCACAACAGTGGGAGAACTTCTTTGTTATTATTGTTTTCCAGTTTGTGGGTCACCTCCCCGGTGGGTATGTGGTTTGATTTTATCGTGATTGCCCCTCCTACCATCTCAGCTTCTTCTGTCTTTGGATGTGGGATATCTTTTTCTTGTGGGTTTCAGCATTCTCCTGTCAATGGTTGTTCAACAACTAGTAGCTATTTGGGTGCTCACAGGAGGAGATGAGCCCAGGCCATTCTACTCTATCTTGAACCAGAAGTCTTAAGCATTTAATTTGTAAAGCCAAAGTTACTGATAGGAAAAGTCAAACACTACATGTCTAAACAACTTATTTTTAAACCTAAGAAATTACAGAGTTAGTAAAAACAAGTAACTGACAAATAGGATTGATAAGCTTTGGTCTCTTGGGTTCTTGTGAAGGATTGGCAATACTGGGCCATAAGCATTAATCATACTTAGATGGGTTGAAGAGTCCTAACCTCAAAAGAAGCAGGGGCAGAGTCACAAGAAACATATCACCTTTCTTATCAGTCTCAACCCCTTCTTTACTAATTGATCTTAGTACCCCCTACTGTGTCTTTGTTCAATTACTTCTCAAGTTCTAGAATATCTACAAGGGATGATACAGTATAGTGGTAAAAACATAGACTGTCCATGGTTTATTCTGACACCGACTAGCTATATTACCTTAAGCAAATCACCAAAGCCCTCTGTTCCTTTACTTTCTGTATTCAGTGGTGACTCGTGCTTAGTCATGTCCGACTCTGCAACATTTTGAACTATAGCTCACCAGATTCCTCTGTCCATGGAATTCTCCAGGTAAGAATACCAGAGTAGGTTGCCATTTCCTTCTTCAGGGCATCTTCCTGACCCAGGGATCAAACCTGTGTCTCCTTCATTGCACGCAGATTCCTTACCACTGAGTCATCATGGAAGCCCTGTAACTCTCTGTATTAGTGAATATTAAATGAAGCAGTATGTGACTGAAAAAGGTGCCTGGCACAGAGTAGTTGCTATGTGAGTGCTTGCTATTATTGTTTTTCTTCCTCCTTTCTTCAAAGCCTAGTTTAGCTCCCATCATCTCCAGGAAGTCACATAACACCTTTGTGCTCCTTTGAACCCCTATATTACCTATAATCATTATGAGTCCTTTGACATTTCATTTTATATCACCATGGGAAATAGCTTATGCTTTTGTAACATTATTTTAAACTGTTTTTAATGTGTTCATGTCTTGCCTCTCCTAACAGACTATGAACTCCTTGGGAATAAGAACCATGCCTTACCCTTCTCTTTTTCTCCTTCTGAATTTATCATTTCACAAAAGATGCTTAAGAGATATTTGCCAAATGAGTGAATCAATAGCAGATTATCACAGGTGGCAAATTTCACAGGTTTCAATGTAGAAACAAACATCGTAACCACAAGAAAATATGCTGGGTGGTTATGCTTTTTTCTGTAAAAAATAGGGTGAGCTTATACTGAATTACAGATCCTTGGCCTGTTGTAGTACAGATTTATTCCATTTTAGACAGATAAAGTGTTTCCTAATAGAGTAACTACTAAATTTTCATGGATTCACTAAGATTGTAAGACAGTGTGGCACATTTGATTAAATAAAAAAAAAATAGATAAAACAGCAAAGATGCATTTTCTAGGAAAAGTCCCTAAAATATTTTAAAAGTATATGTAAACTCTAGGGAGCAACAAAACAAGTCTCATATGAATATTATACATTAAAATATTTACAGGAGGTACTCAAGATTATGGTGTGTCTGGCATTTACAAACCACTTCATATCATGGCACTTGTGAACATTGAAAATGTTTATATAGTATACTGAAATAAGCAGAAAGGGGTCCTTGAACCAGGGGTAACTTGCACTGGGACTTTAGTAACTTCATTCCTAGAACGCTGGCCACTTCAGATGCTGGCCAACCACTCTGAGGGATAAGACAGCACAAATCTCAGCACACCTGTAACCTATCCACAACACATACAGCAGTTGGAGAACTCTGTTGCTTTTGTAATGTTGTGTTTCAATCTGTACTGTTCAATACAGAACAAGGAAGACCTATGATACAAACATGTAAACCCAAATGAAGTATGCATTTTTGTTGCATTCCTATGTGCAATAGTCTCTGAACATTGCTCAGTCAATAGTTGTATGTCTTATTCAGTTCACACCAGAGACTGGGTTCAATGCAAATCATACTATATGTCTTTTCCTTTATTCTCATTAATTAATATATTCAATGATGACTGATTGAACACCATGTGATATATTATGTGCTCGTTACAGATTAAAAATAATACCACTGAGTTCTGGCAAGTACTGCAATGGTATGTGGAGCACACTTTGTACCCCCAGATCCACACTTGCCCAAAGTCAACCAATAAGCTGGATGGTCTAAGTTGAATGGGAACTCTATCATATGAAGCTTCACCTCAGCAATTCAACAGATCAGCCCGGGACCAAAAATAATAGGGACTCTTTTCCATGAGCAAACAAAAGATGCCTCTGGCATCTCAAGTCTCATCTTATTCTTGCTAGCTGGATGACAGATGGGATAGGGAAATAATGGTGGCCTCTGGCCACCAAGTCTTACAACTCAGGGAACTGAAATGAACAATATGTCTCAACTGCATGAGACACCACTCGATCTCTATAACAACAGACAAAAGCTTTGACAGGTGGAAGGTGAGAATTTCTGAAGATGACAAGTGGAGCAGATAGCTGCCATTAGCTATTTGCCATTTGACTGTTGTTCTTCATTGTATGAGACCTTGATATTTTAAGTGAGAAATGGTAGAATAGTGTACCACAATTTATCAATGTGAAGTGTACATTAAAATTTGGAAAGCTTTACTAGCTATTTATAATTCTATATATGCAACATGAACAAAAGTTGTTCTTAACTTTTGTGGTGGCATGATAAAGTTAGAAAATCATGTGTCTTAAAAAAGAACTATTGTAAAAAAATCATAGAAATGTTTGATGGAAATGACTATATTTTTTGAAAACATAATAATATATTATTTTAAATGGCATTACATTTAGATCCTTCATTTCAATTTAATCTTTAACTGTTAACATCACTTGAGTTGATCAATGTCCAGCTACACTATACATGTCTCTCCTATTCACATCCATTTCTCAAAATTGTATTCATTTTGAATGCTTGAATACCTAGTCAAGTACTATATTTCTCAGTAACTTCTAGTAGTGTCCTTGATAACTGTCTGCCAAATAGGATCTGATCAATTGCTGTTTAATTTTTAGAGAACATTGAGCCTATGATGGTCATTATAGTTTGAACCTGCCATATATTTTAATGCTGTTCTGTGTATTTTATTTTATTCATAATTAATTTTTATTGAAGTATAATTGTTTTACAATGTTTTGTTAGTTTCTGCTGTATAGAAAAGTAAATTAGCTGTATGTACATACATATCCCCTCTCTTTTGGATTTCCTTCCCACTAAGGTTTCACATAGCATTGAATAGAGCTCCCTGTGCTATACAGGAGGTTTTCATTGGTTCTCTATTATATACACAGTAGTGTATATATGTCAATCTCATTCTCCCAATTCATATCACCCCTCTTATCCCCAGTATCCATGTCTGTTCTCTATGTCTGTGTCTCTAGTTCTGCTTTGCAAATAAGTTCATCTGTATCATCCTTCTATATTACAAACATAAGGAATATCATTTGATATTTATTTTCTCATTCTGACTTATTTCACTCTGTATGATAGTCTCTTGGTCCATCCATGTCTCTGCAAATGGCACAATTTCATTCCTTTTTATAGCTGAGTAATATTCCATTGTATATATGTACCATGTTTTCTTTATGCATTGTTTTTTGTTGATGGACATTTAGCTTGCTTCCATGCCTTGGCTATTGTAAATGGTGCTGCAGTGAACATTGGGGTACATATATTTTTTCAAATTATGATTTTCTCTTGATATATGCTCAGGAGTTGGATTGCTGGAGCATATGGTAGGTATTTTTAGATTTTAAGGAAACTGCATGCTATTTTCCATAGTGGCTTATCAATTTACATTCCCACCAACAGTGTAAGAAATTTCCCTTTTCTCTTCACTTTCTTCAGCATTTATTGTTTGCAGATATTTTAATGATGGCTGTTCTGATTCGTATGATGTAATTATTGCAGTTTTATTTGCATTTCTTTAACAATTAGAAATGTCGAGCATCTTTTCATGTTTGTTGGCCACCTGTATGTCTTCTTTGAATAAATGTCTATTTACAGTTTCTGCCCATTTTTTGATTGGGTTGTTTGATTTTTTGATGTTGAGCTACATGACCAGTTTGCATATTTTGTAGATTAATTCCTTGACATTTGCTTTATTTCTAAATATTTTCTCCCATTCTGAGGGTTGTCTTTTTCTTTGTTTATGGTTTCCTTTGTTGTGCAAAGGTTTTTACATTTAATTAGATCCAAGTTTTAAAATTTTTGCTTTTATTTTCATTACTCTACGAGGTGAGTCAAAAAAGATCTTGCTACAATTAAGGTCAAAGTGTCCTCTGTCTATGTTTTCTTCTACAAGTTTTAGAGTGTCTGACCTCACATTTAGGATTTTAATCCATTTCGAGTTTAATTCTCTGTATAGTGTTAGAGAGTGTTCTAATTTCATTCATTTACATATAGCTGCCAAGTTTTCCAGCACCACTAATTGAAGAACCTGTTTTCTCCATTATATATTCCTGCCTCCTCTGTCATAGATTAGGTGACCTTTGGTGTGTGGGTTTATCTCTGGGCTTTATATTCTGTTTCATAGATCTATGTTCCTGTTTTTGTGCTAGTACCATACTGTCTTGATTACTGTAGTTTTGTAGCATAGTCTGAAGTCAGGAAGGTTGATTCCTCCAATTCTCTTCTGCTTTCTCAAAATTGGTTTGGATATTCAGGGTCTTTTGTGTTTCCATACAAATTGTAACTTTTTAAATTCTAATTTTGTGAAAAATGTGGTTGGTCATTTGAAAGGGATTGAACCTGTAGTTTTTTTGGGTAGTATAGTTATTTTCACAATACTTCTCTTCCATTCCAAGAACATGACATATCTCTCCATCTGTTTTTGTTGTCTTTGATTTCTTTTATAAGTATCCTACAATTTTCTAAGTACAGATCATTTGCCTCTTTCACTAGGTTTATTTCTATTGGTATTTTATTATTTTTGATATGATGGTAAATTGAATTATTTCCTTCATTTCTCTTTCTGATATTTCATTGTTATTGTATAGGAATGCAAGAGATTTCTGTCTATTAATTTTTATCCTGTAATTGTACAACATTCATTGAGCAACTTTAGTAGTTTTCCAGTGACTAATTTAAGGTTTTTTCTTTCTGTTCTTTATAGACTTTTTTCCTAAAAGTTTTTGGGTTCTCTGAAAGTAAACTTGGAAAATTGTAAGTATGTGGGGAAAGGAAAGTTGTTTGGCCAGATAAATGATGAAGCTGTTTCAGGTTTGTGAGTTCAGTTCTTCTTTCTACACGTTCTATTATTCTACCCTGTGAACAAAGCTTAACCTCATTTTTTCACATCTAATATTTATTCATTTAGGGCTTTCTTTTTTTTTTTTTTTAGGGCTTTCTACATATATTTTCGTGTCATCTGAAAACAGTAACAGTATTACTTCTCTTTCAAACTTGATTATTTTATTTCTTTTCCTTTTCTGGTTGCCATGGTGAGAACTTCCAAGACTATGTTGAATAGAAGTGGTAAGACTGGACATCGTTATCTTTTTCCTGATCTTAGAAGAAATGCTTTCAGATTTTCACCATTGAGAATGATATTTACTCTTGGTTTATCAAATATAGCCTTTATTAAGGTAGGTTCCCACTATGCCCATTTTCTGGAGACTTTCTCTTGTAAATTTGTGTTGAAGTCTCCCAAAAGCTTTTTCTGAATCTATTGAGATAATCATATGGTTTTTGTTCTTCAATTTGTTAATGTGGTGTATCACATTGATTGATTTATTGAATAATCCTTGCTTCCTTGGGATAAATTCCACTGGTTCATAGTGTATCACTGTTGTGTTGTTGGATTCAATTTGCTAGTATTTTGTTGAAGATTTTTACATTTATGCTCATCAGTGGTATTGGCTTGTAGATTTCTTTCTTTTTTATTATTTTTTTTTCCATTTAATTTTATTAGTTGGAGGCTAATTACTTTACAATATGGTAGTGGGTTTTGCCATACATTGACATGAATCAGCCATGGAGTTACATGTATTCCCAATCTCAATCCCCCCTCCCGCCTCCCTCCCCACCCCATCCCTCTGGGTCTTCCCAGTGCACCAGCCCCGAGCACTTGCATGCATCCAACCTGGGCTGGAGATCTGTTTCACCCTTGATAATATACATGTTTTGATGCTGTTCTTTCAGATCATCCCACCCTCACCTTCTCCCACAGAGTCCAAAAATCTGTTCTGTACATCTGTGTCTCTTTTTCTGTTTTGCGTAAAGGGTTATTGTTACCATCTTTCTAAATTCCATGTATATGCGTTAGTATACTGTATTGGTCTTTATCTTTCTGGCTTACTTCACTCTGTATAATGGGCTCCAGTTTCATCCATCTCATTAGGACTGGTTCAAATGAATTCTTTTTGACGGCTGAGTAATATTCCATGGTGTATATGTACCACTGCTTCCTTATCCATTCGTCTGCTGATGGGCATCTAGGTTGCTTCCATGTCCTGGCTATTATAAACAGTGCTGCGATGAACATTGGGGTGCACATGTCTCTTTCAGATCTGGTTTCCTCAGTGTGTATGCCCAGAAGTGGGATTGCTGGGTTGTATGGCAGTTCTATTTCCAATTTTTTGAGAAATCTCCACACTGTTTTCCATAGTGGCTGTACTAGTTTGCATTCCCACCAACAGTGTAAGAGGGTTCCCTTTTCTCCACACCCTCTCCAGCATTTATTGCTTGTAGACTTTTGGATAGCAGCCATCCTGACTGGCGTGTAATGGTACCTCATTGTGGTTTTGATTTGCATTTCTCTGATAATGAGTGATGTTGAGCATCTTTTCATGTGTTTGTTAGCCATCTGTATGTCTTCTTTGGAGAAATGTCTGTTTAGTTCTTTGGCCCATTTTTTGATTGGGTCATTTATTTTTCTGGAATTGAGCTGCAGGAGTTGCTTGTATATTTTTGAGATTAATCTTTTGTCTGTTGCTTAGTTTGCTATTATTTTCTCCCAATCTGAGGGCTGTCTTTTCACCTTGCTTATAGTTTCCTTTGTAGTGCAAAAGCTTTTAAGTTTAATTAGATCCCATTTGTTTATTTTTGCTTTTATTTCCAATATTCTGGGAGGTGGGTCATAGAGGATCCTGCTGTGATTTATGTCAGAGAGTGTTTTGCCTATGTTCTCCTCTAGGAGTTTTATAGTTTCTGGTCTTACATTTAGCTCTTTAATCCATTTTGAGTTTATTTTTGTGTATGGTGTTAGAAAGTCTTCTAGTTTCATTCTTTTACAACTGGTTGACCAGTTTTTCCAGTGCCACTTGTTAAAGAGGTTGTCTTTTTTCCATTGTATATTCTTGCCCTCTTTGTCAAAGGTAAGGTGTCCATAGGTTCGTGGATTTATCTCTGGGCTTTATATTCTGTTCCATTGATCTATATTTCTGTCTTTGTGCTAGAGCCATACTGTCTTGATGGCTGTGGTTTTGTAGTATCGTCTGAAGTCAGGCAGGTTGATTCCTCCAGTTCCATTCTTCTTTCTCAAGATTACTTTGGCTATTCGAGGTTTTTTGTATTTCCATACAAATTGTGAAATTATTTGTTCTCATTCTGTGAAAAATACCGTTGGTTGGTAGCGTAATTTCCGTGCTTGTGATGGGTCTGTAAAGATTTTCTATTTCTTCCTGGTTAATTTTTGGAAAGTTATACTTTTCTATGAATTTGTCCATTTCTTCCAAGTTGTCCATTTTATTTTCATATTGTTGCTGATAATAGTCTCCTATGATCCTTAGTATTTCTGTGTTGTCTGTTGTGATTTCTCCATTTTCATTTCTAATTTTTGTTGATTTAATTTTTCTCCCATTGTTTCTTGATGAGTCTGGCTAATGGTTTATCAATTTTATTTATCTTCTCAAGGAACCAGCTTTTGGTTTTGTTGATTTTTGCTATCATCTCTGTTGTTTCTTTTGCATTTATTTCTGCCCTAATTTTTAAAGATTTCTTTCCTTCTACTAACTCTGGGGTTAATAATTTCTCCCTTTTCAAGTTGCTTTTGGTGTAGAGTTAGGTTATTTGACTTTTTTGTTGTTTCTTGAGGTAATCCTGTATTGCTATGAACGTTAAATAGATTAAAGATCTGAATGTAAGACCAGAAACTATTAAACTCCTAGAGGAAAACATAGGCAAAACACTCTCCAACATAAACCACAGCAGGATCTTCTATGACCCACGTCCCAGAATATTGGAAATAAAAGCAAAAATAAAGAAATGGGATGTAATTAAAATTAAAACCTTCTGCACAGCAAAGGAAACTATAAGCAAGGTGAAAAGACAGGCTTCAGAATTGGAGAAAATAATAGCAAACGAAGCAACTGACAAATGATTAATCTCAAAAATATACAAGCAACTCCTGCAGCTCAATTCCAGAAAAATAAATGACCCAATCAAAATGGACCAAAGAACTAAACAGACGTTTCTCCAAAAGACATACAAATGGCTAACAAACACATGAAAAGATGATCAGCATCACTCATTATCAGAAATGCAAATCAAAACCACAATGTGGTACCATTACACGCCAGTCAGGATGGCTGCTATCCAAAAGTCTACAAGCAATAAATGCTGGAGAGGGTGTGGAGAAAAGGGAACCCTCTTACACTGTTGGTGGGAATGCAAACTAGTACAGTCACCATGGAGAACAGTGTGGAGATTTCTCAAAAAACTGGAAATAGAACTACCATATGATCCAGAAATTCCACTGCTGGGCATACACACTGAGGAAACCAGAACTGAAAGAGACACATGTGCCCCAGTGTTCATCATAGGACTGTCTATAATGGCCAGGGCATGGAAGCAACCTAGATTCTACAGACAAATGGATGAGAGAATTGTGGTACATATACATAATGGAATATTACTCAGCCATTAATATAATACATTTGAATCAGTTCTAATGAGGTGGATGAAACTGGAGCCTATTATAGAGTGAAGTAAGCTAGAAAGTAAAACACCAATACAGTATACTAATGCATATATATGGAATTTAGAAAGATGGTAACGATGACCCTATATGCGAGACAGCAAAAGAGACCCAGATGTATTGAACAGTCTTTTGGACTCTGTGGGAGAGGGCGAGGGCAGGGTGATATGGTAGAATGGCATTGAAACATATAAATTATCATATGTGAAATGAATCGCCAGTCCAGGTTCGATGCATGATACAGGGTGCTTGGGGCTGGTTCACTGGGATGACCCAGAGGGACGAGATGGGAAGGAAGTTTGGAGGGGAGTTCAGGATGGGGAACGTATGTACGCCCATGGTGGATTAAAGTCAATGTATGGCAAAACCAATAGAATATTGTAAAGTAAAATAAATAAATAAATAAATAAATTTTTAAAAAATTAGGAAAACATGGCTAAGATTGTCAAGACATAAATCATGGTAATATTTTAATAAATACTTAAATGATTTAATGGTTTAATATGATAGTTTAATAGATATCTAAATAATAAGCATTATAAGTGGCTTAATAAATATATTTTGAAAAAAGCATCAATTCTTTGGTGCTCAGCTTTTTTTATAGTCCCACTCTCACATCCATACATGACTACTGGAAAAACAATAGCTTTGACTAGACGGACCTTCACTGACATAGCAATGTCTCTGCTTTTTAATATGCTGTCTAGTTTGGTCATAGCTTTTCTTTCAAGGAGCAAGCATCAAATTTCATGGCTACAGTCACCATCTGCAGTGATTTTGGAGCCTCCCAAAATAAAGTCTGTCACTGTTTCCATTGTTTCCCCATCTATTTGTCATGAAGTAATGGGACCAGATGCCATTATCTTGGTTTTCTGTATGTTGAGGTTTTTTTTTTTCCATTTATTTTTATAAAATTATGGAATGCTTCATGAATTTGCATGTCATCCTTGTGCAGGGGCCATGCCAATCTTCTCTGTATCATTCCAATTTTAGTATATGTGCTGCCGAAGCGAGCACTGTATTTTGAGTTTTAAGACAACTTTTAACTCTCCTTCAATTTAATCATCGGGCTCTTTAGTTCTTAACTTTGTGCCGTAAGGGTGGTGTCATCTTTGTATCTGAAGTTATTGTTATTTCTCCTGGCAATCTTGATTCCAGCTTGTGCTTCATCCAGCCTGGCATTTCTCATGATGTACTCTGTATATAAGTTAAATAAGCAGGGTGACAATATACAGCTTAGACGTTCTCCTTTCCCTATGTGGAACCTGTCTGTTGTTCCATGCCCAGTTTTAACTGTTGCTTCTTGACCTACATCCAGATTTCTCAAGAGGCAGGTCAGGTGGTCTGGTATTCCCATATCTTTAAGAATTTTCCAACAAAGAAGTTTGTTGTGATCCACACAGTCAAAGTCTTTGGCATAGTCAATAAATCAGAAGTAAATGTTTTTCTGGATGTCTTGCTTTTTTGATGATCCAAAGGATGTTGGCAATTTGATCTCTGGTTCCTTTATATGTGTGTGTGTGTGTGTGTGTTTGTGTATACATGTATATATATATATATATATATGTATATGTGTGTATATATATATATGTATGTGTGTGTGTGTGTGTATGTAAACTTTTCTATTGTGCTTGATAAAGACTTGAGAAATAATATCCCCCCAAAAAGAAAGATAAATTGGAAAACATAAGCTAATGAAATCAAAGCACTGAATATGAAATAGAAAATGTGAAGCAAACTAGATAAAAGTAAAAGGTCATCATATAGCCCAGTTGTTTTTAACATGACTGCTCATTAGAAATATGTCTGGTGGTTTGAAGGAAAAAAAGCAATACCTGGGCAAAAAATTCCAAAATAATTCTGATATTCATCTTGATTTTAAAGTGATTACAGGTTTTTCTATTAAACAGTAGTTTTATTGGTATATAATGCTATTATTTTTCTGTTGACCAATCATGAGACAATGGTATTAAGTGAATAATAGTTACATAATCACAATAGTAAGAGATGTTTATCAGTTTTTACCATCAATGGCCAGATAATAAAAGATAATTACAATTGCAAGCCATGAGGGGAACATGATTAACCTAACAATATAAAATAATTGCATACAATTTGAAGGGTTAAGCAGAGTGACACAGTAAGTGGAAGTGCGTACATGAACATGTTTTCATCTGCCCAGCCAGGCTATGTGTTTTGGTTTGTGCATTTAATCCATTTACATTTAAGTTAATTACTAATATGTACAATCACCTGGAGGAGGGCATGGCAACCCATTCCAGCATTCTTGTCCTGACAAAGGAGCCTGACAGGCTACTGCCCATGGGGTTGCAAAAGGTCAGACATGACTGAAGCAACAGCATGCATGCACATGATCCTATTACTACTTTATTAATTGTTTTAGATTTATTTTGTGTAGGTTTTTTCCTTCTCTTGTTTCCTGCCTAGAGAAGGTCCTTTAGCATTTGTTCTAAAGCTGGTTCAGTGATGCTGAGTTCACTTAACTTTTGCTTGTTGGGAAAGCTTTTCATTTCTCCATCAAATCTGAAGGAGAGTCTTGCTACATAGAATATTCTTGATTGTAGGTTCTTCCCTTTCATCACTTTAAATATGCATTTCGTTGATTGTATAGTTTCTGTTGAGAAATCAGCTGATAACCTGATAGATTCATTGTATGTTATTTGTCATTTTTCCCTTGTTGCTTTTGATATTTTATCTGTGTCTTTAATTTTTGCCAGTTTGATTACTATGTGTCTCAGTGTATTCTTCCTTAGGCTTATCCTGCCTTGAACTGTCTGTGCTTTCTGTATTTTGTTGATTATTTCATTTCCCATATTATGGAAGTTTTCAGTTATTATCTCTTGAAATATTTTCTTGGGTCCTTTCTCTCTCTCTTCTTTGGGGGGCCCTATAATGCAAATGTTAGTGCATTTAATGTTGTTCCAGAAGCCTCTTAAGATGTCTCCATTTTTTTCATACTTTTTTTATATGCTGCTCTGTGGCATTGAATTCCATCATTCTTTCCTCTAGGTCACTTATCTATTCTTCTGCCTCAGTTATTCTGCTATTGATACCTCCTAAAGTATTATTCATCTCTGCTTGTTCTTTAGTTTTTCTAGGTTTTTGGTAAACATTTCTTGCATCTTCTCCATTCTGTTTCTGAGATCCTGGATCATCTTCATTATCATTTTTCTGAATTCCATTTCTGGAATGTTGCCTATATCCACTTCATTTAGCTTTTTTTTTTTTTTTTCCTGGAGTTTAATCTTGTCCCTTCCTCTGGGATATAACTCTGTTTTTTCATCCTGACTGACTTTCTATAATGTGGTTTTTGTTCCCACTGTGGGATGCAGTTCTTGCTGCTTCTGTCTGCCTTCTGGTGGATGAGGATAAGAGGATTCTGTCAGCTTCCTGATGGAAAGGACATTGGTGGGGGAAAATGGGTGCTTCTCTGTGGGGAGGCCCTGCTCAGTAAGCTTTAATCCAATTGTTTGCTGATGAGTGCTCCCTCCCTGTTAGTTGTTTGGCCTCAGGCAATCCAGCCCTGGAGTTCTATGGCAGGGTTAATGGCAACCTCCAAAAGGGCTTATGCCAAGGGGGATCTTCCTGGACTGCTGCTGCCAGTGCCACCAATCCTGTGGTGAGCCCCTGCTGACCCATGCATCCACATGAGACCCTCCAACACTAACGGGTAGTTGTGGTTTAGTCTCCTATGGGTTCATTGCTCTTTCCTCTGGGTCTTGGTACAAGTAAGATTTCATTTGTGCCCTCCAAGACTGGAGTCTCTGTTTCCCCCAGTCCTGTGGAAGTCCCATAATCAAATCCTGCTGGCCTTCAAGGTCAGATTCTCTGAGCATTCCCATTCTCTTTGTTAGATCCCAAGGTTGTGAAGCCTGACGTGGGACTCAGAACCATGACAACAATGGGAAAACTTCTTTGGAATGATTGTTCTCCAGTTTGTGGGTCTCCCACCAGTGAGAATGGGATTTGATTTTATAATGATTGCACCCCTTCTACTGTCTCAATGCAGCTTATTCTTTGTCTTTGAAAGTTGGGAATCTTTTCTTGGTGGGCTCCAGCATTGTCGTGTCAATGGTTGTTCAACAGTTGGTTGTCATTTTGGTGCTCTTGCAGGAGGAGATGAAGGCACATCCTTCTACTCTGCCATCTTGGCATTATGTCAATGTCTTTTTAATATGCCATCTAGGCTAGTCATAGCTTTCCTTCCAAAGAACAAGTGTCTTACTTTTCTGACTGTAGTCACATCTGCAGTGATTTTGGAGCCCAAGAAAATAAAATCTGTGACTGATTCTACTTTTTCTCCTTCTATTTGCCATGAATTGATGGGACGGGATGTTACAATCTAAGTTTTATTCATGTGAGTTTCAGGCCTCTTTCACTTTCCTCAAGAGGCTCTTTAGTTCCTCTTCACTTACTGCCATTTGAATTATACCATCTGCAAATTTGAGTTTGCTGGTGTTTTTCCTGGTGATCTTGATTTCAGCTTGTGCTTCATCCAGACTGGCATTTCACATGATGTATACTGCATATAAGTTAAATAAGCAGGGTGACTGCATGTAGACTCAACTTACTCCTATCCCAATTTTGAGCCAGTCTGTTGTTCCATGTCTGGTTCTAACTGTTGCTTGTGAACTGCATAAACTTTTCTCAGGAGACAGGTAAGGTATACTAGTATTCCCATCTCTTTAAGAATTTTTCACAGTTTGCTGTGATCCACAGTCAAAGGCTTTAGGGTAGTCAATGAAGCAGATGTATATGTTTTTCTGGGTGTCCCTTACTTTCTCCATGATCTAATGAATGTTGCCAATTTGAACCCTGGTTCCTCTGCCTCTTTGATTCCCAAGTTGTACATGTGAAAATTATCAGTTCACGTACTGCTGAAGTCTACCTTGTAGGGTTTTGAGCATAATCTTGCTAGCATGTGAAATGGGTGCCTATATACAGTTTTTGAACATTTTTTGGCATTGCCCTTCTTTGGGATTGGAATGAAAACTGATCTTTTTCTGGTCCTGTGGCCACTTCTGAGTTTTCCAAATTTGCTGGCATATTGAGTGCAGCACTGTAATAGTAAAAACATTTAGGGTTTTAAATAGCTCAGCTGGAATTCCATCACTTCCACTAGCTTTGTTCAGTAGTAATGCTTAGTTAAGGCCCACTTAACTTCACTCTCTAGGCTGCCTTGCTCTAGGGTAGTGACCACACCCTTGTGATTATCTGGGTCATTAAGACCTTTTTTAAAGACTTCTTCTGTGTATTCATGTTATCTATTCTTAATCTCTTCTGTTTCTGTTAGTTCATTACCATTTTTGTGTTTTATTGTGACCATCCTTGCATGAAATATTCCCTTGATATCTCCAATTTTCTTTAAGAAATCTCTGGTCTTTCCCATTGTGTTTTCTCCCTCTATTTGTTTGGATTGTCCATTTTGGAAAGGCTTCTTATCTTTCCTTGCTGTCTCTGTAACTCTCCATTCAGTTGGCTATATATTTCCTTTTCTCCCTTGCCTTTTGCATCTCTTTTCCCTCAGCTATTTGTAAAACTGCCTCAGACGATCCATTTGCCTCCTTGTGTTTCTTTTTCTTTGGGATGGTTTTGGCCACTGTCTCCTGTATAGTGTTATGAACCTCCATTCATAGTTCTTCAGGCACTCTGTCTACCAGATCTATTTGTCATGTCCATGGTATAATCATAAGTGATTTGATTTAGATCATACCTGAACGACCTACTGATTTTCCCTACTTTATTCAATTTAAGGCTGAAATTTGCAATAAGGAGCTCATGATATTAAAGATTCTCCATCTTCAGCTGCAAAGAATATAATCAATCTGATTTTGATATTGTCCATTTGGTGATGCCCATGTGTAGAATCATCTCTTAGGTTGTTGGAAAAGTATGTCTGCTATGAACAGCATATTCTTTTTTGAAAATGTTAAACTTTTCCGTTCTTCATTTTGTATTCCAAGGCCAAACTTGCCTGTTATTTCAGTTATCTCTTGACTTCCTACTTTTGTGTTCCAACCCTGTATGATGAAAACGACCTCTTTTTCAGTTTTAGTTTTAGAAAATGTTGTAAGGCTTCATTGCACCAGTCAACATCAGCTTCTCCAGCATCAGTAGTTGGGGCATAGACTTGGATTACTGTGATACTGAATGGTTTTCCTTGGAATTGTAGCAAGATCATTTTGTCATTTTGAGGTTGCACCCAAGTACTACATTTCGGACCCTTTTGTTGACTGTGAGGGCTACTCCATTTCTTCTAAGGGATTCTTGCCCACAGCAGTGGATATAATGGTAATCAGAATTAAAGTCGCCCATTCCTATCCACTTTAGTTCATTTATTTCTAAAATGTTGAAGTTCAATCTCCTATCTCCTGCTTGACCACATCCAATTTACCTTGATTCAATGGTTCATATGTCAGCTTCCTACCTTGGGCTGGAGTGCCCAAGACTGCAGGTGGAGAAGCCTATGGTAATGACTTTTAGAAGAGGATTTATTTTACCACCTACAAAAGTGACAAATGTATTTATGAACCCACCTATATCTATGTTTGTTCAATTCATGAGTCAAAGAGGGACTCTCAAAGCAACTGAAAATTATATAGAAATCAATGAAAATACAAAATATTAAAATTGTGGGATACAGCTAAGCCAGTCTCCTAAAATAAATTTATAGCACTAAATGCTTACATTAGGAATGAGAAAAGGTCTTAAATTAATAGTGTAAGTTCCAGCATTAAGAAACTAGAAAAAGAATAACAAAATAAATCCAAATCATACAAATAAAGGGAATAATAAGAATAAGAATTAACGTTATTAAATATAAAATTTTATAACTGAGAAAACAGCAACACCAAAAGTTTGTTCTTTGAAAAAAAATTAAAAATTGGACAGATTTTACTAAGACTAACAAACATAGAAAGAAATAAGACATAAATCAGCAATATTAAAAATAAAAAAAAAGATATAAGTACAGATTCTACATCCATTAATATGATAGCCATGGAGTTCTATTATCAATTTTATGCTCATAAAGTCAACAATTTAAAATAAATGGACTAATACCTCAGATGACACAAAGCATGAGAACTGACCCAAGATGAAATAAATAGATGGAATAACCATATACCTATAATGAAAATCTGGATAAGTAATTTAAAAGATAATAATCAGAAGCACTTCTGAGGTGGCAGAGTAAGAACTTTCAAAAATCTAGTTTTACATAAAACCAAAGTCAATTTTTCCAAAATCAATTTTTTCAGTACTCTGGAAAATAAGCAAAGGCATGCAACAATTAGAGAAATATTATTGCAGACACATAGTTAAATCATGGTAAGAACAATAATATTTTGAATATTATTTACTTTAATTTATTCCCAACTTTCCCTCCCACCCTAAGAGGTAATATTTAAAACAAAAAGCCTCTGAACTACTGTTACCTAAGAAAATTAGCAGTTAACAGATTATTGGAAAAGGCAGAACAGGTTGGGAGTGCCTTAGGAGCATAATCCACAGATAATTGTTAGTTTTGATACATCAGGCACCTCTCTAAAAAACTGTACTGCTGTCCTCTCAGAAATTACTTTCAGAGTTCATTCTATGAGAAGAGCCAATTCCATAGATCATTTGCTTAAAAAAAAAAAAGAGCATCAATTATTTATGTATATATTTACATATTACTGAGATAGCCGGTGGGATTCACACACACTGATGAAATATATATATATGTGTGTATGCATGTATATATATATATATATATGAAGGTAAAATTACATATATATGTATATATAAGTATATATATGCCTGCCATATATATAATGTATTTATATATATAAATATATAAAACATATATATATGTATATGTGTATACACACACACATATATGGAAGGCTTTGAAAAGTTCCAATACATCCCTGGGACTCTATAAAGAGAAGTTCACACACATGCTCAATATTGTGTTCATGCCCAGGAAAGACCTGAAAATGTCCTAACCTCTCTCATCTGGCTGAACTTGATGCTCTGTGCTCTCTGTAAATGAAAAGTGAGGATTAATGCAGAGATATGCCTGCTTGAACATTGAAGTCATGTGCCAGCACACACAGAGAGCCATTGTCAAAGTCTTGGAAATGAAATGGTTCAAAAAATTGAAGGAAAGCACCTTCAATCACTAATTAACCACTAAACTGAGGATAAATAACAGTGGCAGTACATAACAAAGAAAACAAATTGCAAAATTAGTACAGAAAAGTCACTAAAGAAATAAGCAAGGGCAGCAATAATTAAAACTAATAGAACTAACAACAAACCCTGGGGAGAGAGAAGGAATCTGATCATAAGATTTGCCACATTATATCATTTAAAATATCTAGTTATCAACAAAAAGTATGACACTTGAAAACAAACAAAAAAGTATGACCACACAAGAGTGAAAAGACAATTGACAGAAATTGTCCCTGAGGTGGCCCACATGTTGGATTTACTAGACAAGACTTTACACCATCTACCATAATTATAAAAAAAGAAGCAAAGAAAATTTACGGAGTTGAAAAATAAATAAATAATTTTATTCATTATAAAAAATAAATAATAGCTAAAATAAGTAATTTACTATAGAAGCTCAATAGGAGATTTGAGTTGGCAAAAGAAAGAATAAGCAACTTTGAGGGCAAACTGATTAATATTTTACAGCCTGAGAAACAGAAAGAAGAAAAACAAATAGCCTCAGAGGCCTATGGAGCACTATCAAATGTATCAACATAGGCATTAAAAAAGTCTCAGAAGGAAAGAAGAGAAAGAAAGGAGCAAGAAGAATATTTTAAAAAGCAATTGCCAAAACTTCTCAAATTAGAAAAACAATCTACACATCCAAGAAGCTCAGGAAATTCCAAGTACAATCATCATGAAGAAGTGCTCACTTGTATACTTTACAGTCAGACTTTTCAAAGGCAAAGCAAAGCAGCAAGAGAAACAACTCATCACATACAAGGCATCCTTAATATTTTTAAAGATGACATATCAAAAGAAGCCATGGTTGTCTGAGGAGGCTTTACAAATAGCTGAGGAAAAAGAAGTGCAAGGCAAAGGAGAAAGGAAAAGCTATAGCCAACTGAATGCAGAGTTCTAGAGAATAGCAAGGAGAGGTAAGGAGTCTTAAAAGAACACTACAAATAAATAGAGGAAAACAATAGAATGGGAAAGACCAATGGTAGATATCAAGGGAACATTTCATGCACGGTTGTACACAATAAAGGACAAAAACACTAAAGACATAAATAAGCAGGGGATATGTACAATCTGGGTTTAGAAAAGGCAGAGATCAAATTGCCAACATTTCTTGGATCATAGAGAAAAGGAGGGAATTCCAGAAAAAAAAAAATCTGAGAAACCTGTATGTGAATCAAAAAGCAACAGTTCGAACTTTACATGAAATAACTGACTGGTTCAAAATTGGAAAAATAATAATACAATGCTGTATATTGTCACTCTGATTAGTTAAATTCTATGCAGAATACATCCTGCGAGATGCTGGGCTGGTTGAATCAAAAGCTGGAATAAAGATTGCCAAGAGAAATATCAACAACCTCAGATATACAGATGATACCACTCTAATGGCAGAAAGTGATGATGAACTAAAGAGCCTCTTCATGAGTGTGAAAGAGGAGAGTGAAAGAGCTGGCTTGAAACTCAACATTCAGAAAACTAAGATCATGGCATCCAGTACCATCACTTCATGGCAAATATAAATGGAAGCAGTGACAGAGTTACTTTCTTGGGGTGCAAAATCACCATGGATGGTGATTGCAGCCACAAAATTAAAAGACACTTGATGCTTGGAAGGAAAGTTATGATGAACCTAGACAGCATATTAAAAAGCAGGGACATCATCTTGCTGGCAAAGGTCATTATGGTGATGACCTTTTATGGTGATGGTTTTTCTAATAGTCATAAATGGATTAAGAGTTGGATCATAAAGAAGACTGACCATCAATGAATCAATGCTTTCCAATTGTGCTGCTGGAGAATACCTTTGAGAGTCCCTTGGACAGCAAGGAGATCAAACCAGTCAGTACTATAAGGCATCAACCCGGAATATTCAACCAAAGGAGTGATGCTAAAGCTGCAATACTTTAGCTACCTGATACAAAGAGCTGACTCATTGGAAAAGATTCTGATCCTGGGATAGATTGGAGGCTAAAGGAAAAGGGAGTGGCAGAAGATGAGATGGTTATATAATATCACTTACTCAATGGACATGAATTTGAGCAAACTCAGGGAGATAGTGAAGGACAGGAAAGCAAGTCATGCTGCAGTTCATGGAGCAAAAAAGAATCAGACATGACTAGTGACTAAATAGCAACAACACCATTAAAAAAATAAAAATGTTGGATAGTAGCAAGTGTTGGCCAGAATGTGGAGACTGTAACCTCTATATACTGCTGGTGGAAATGTAAAATGTTATAACCACTTTATAATATAATCTATCAGTTCATTAAAATGGCTAAACATAGAGTTATCACATGACCCAGAAATCCCACTTGTAGTTATAGACCCAAAAATAATTGAAAACCTAAGTTCACACAAAAGTTACAGAATATACATAGTATTATTATACATAAAAGCTGAAAAGTAGAAACAACCCAAATATTCACTGATACATGAATTAATAGATGTAATAGCTCAAGTGAGGGAACGAGATGTTAGAGTATGAGAATATGGAGCTCCCCCTCCAAAGCACATCAAAAATACAACTATATGTGGAACAGTTCTCACAGAAAATTATAAATGGGAAGAACTCCTGTACAACCAATGCTGCAAAAAGATTCCATGTGACTGGATAGGATGGGGAAAAGGTATTGAGCCGGTATCTGAAACCCTGGGAAAGATCTGTAAAGAAGCAAGTTTCATCTTGGCAGACCCTCACCCTGGAGAATGAGCAAGTCAAGCCACAATCTGGGCATGCCAGTCCTGGGGAACTGTGCAGAGGAGACAAGCCCCCTTGCCTGCTGGGAAATCCCTTGAGATAGATAGAAAGTCTAGAGAAACACAGTCTCTACTTGTGAGGAATTTGCACATGATAACTTGCTAAAAATAAAAGCAGAGAGTGCTTTGAGGCAGTGGTACCAGCCTTGTGACCTTGCCCAATCTAAAGGAACAAACACTCCAGCCCCACTCACTCCACAATACGGCCTAGCATGGACCTCGGTAAAGATTCAGTAGAGCTCCACAAAGACTGACCAGGGTGACTAGGGTATGATCTAGGTATAGATGTGGAGCCCATGGTCAGAACATTCAGGGGGCAGTGGATGGGGCTTCAGCAGACATTGCCAGTGTGTGTGCATGGTGCACCGCAGGAGTGCACCATGGTTAAGCACTGAATCTCAGATAGAGAGCCCCTGGACAAGAGTATGCAACAGTTTGTTTCTCAAAGAGAGTGTCCCAGCTTCACATACTCAACAACACAGCTTAGTGCTAGATCTAGGTCAGAGTAAAACTTACAATATGCTGCTAACAGGAGATTGTTTTCAGGGCAAAAGAAATACACAGACTGAAAGTGAAATGAAGGAAATAATATTTCATGCAAATGGAAACAACAAGAAAGCAAGGGTAGCAATACTCCTATCAGGCAAAATAGACTTTAAAAAATCCACAAAGAAAGACAAAAATCAGCATTATATTATGATAAAGGGATCAACAGAAGAAGAGGTTACTGCACTCCTTAACATACGTACTCCTGATATTGTGATAACTTATGGTGAACTGTGTCAGATTCATGATCTTGGAAGAAAAGAATTTAGCTGCAGGACCAAAGACAAGGCTTGTTCACGCAGAGATTTTGTGTATCAGAGTTTTATTACAGTGGAAAAAGGACAAAGAACTCTTCTGACACAGACATCAGAAGTAGGCAGAGAGTGCCCCACTCGCTGGCCTTATCAAGGCCTTATATAATTTTTCAGTTGGTTACTAGCAATAGAAAGGTCTTACTAGGCCCACTCCCACAACATACCACTTAAGATACCAAGATTAGTCAGAAGGTTTCTATTAAGAAGGAGAGACATGTCCTCAAGAAAGATACATTGTTGTTATATAATCATTAACACAGAGCTTAAGGAAAAACATACCCTTGAGTAAGATGGGTTGTTTTGTTCTATAATCATTAGCTCTGGGCTTAAAGAAAGTTATTCTTAAAGAGTGTTGTCATAATAACTCAGAGGTTTTTTTTTTTTTCATTTATTTTTATTAGTTGGAGGCTAATTACTTTACAATATTGTAGTGGTTTTTGTCAGAGTTTAAGAAAAGAACTTCTAATGTGATTAAGACAAAGGAATATAGGGAAAAAAAAGCTTGTCATTTTATCCTCTTCAAGTAGAAAGTGAAGAACTAAAAAACCTCTTGATGAAAGAGAAAGAGGAGAGTGAAAAAGTTGGCTTAAAACTCAACAATCAGAAAACTAAGATCATGGCATCAGGTCCCATCACTTCATGACGAATAGATGGGGAAACAATGGAAATGGTGAGAGATTTTATTTTGGGGGGATCTAAAATCACTGCAGATGGTGACTGCAACCAGGAAATTAAAAGACCTTTTTGCTCCTTGGAAGAAAAGCTATGACCAGCTTAGACAGCATAGAAAAAGGAGACATAACTTGACCAGCAAAGGTCCGTCTAGTTAAAGCTATGTTTTTTCCAGTAGTCATGTATGGATGTGAGAGTTGGACTATAAAGAAAGCTGAGTGCTGAAGAACTGATGCTTTTTAACTGTGGTGTTGGAGAAGACTCTTGAGAGTCCCTTGGACTACAAGGAAATCCAACCAGTCCATCCTAAAGGAAATCAGTCCTGAATATTCATTGGAAGGATTGATGCTGAAGCTGAAACTCCAATACTTTGGCCACCGGATGTGAAGAACTGACTCATTGGAAAAGACCCTGATGCTGGGAAAGACTGAAGGCAGGAGGAGAAGTGGACGACAGAGGATGAGATGGTTGGATGGCATCACTGGCATTATGGACATGAGTTTGAGGAGGGTCTGTGAGTTCGTGATGGACCTGGAAGCCTGGCATGCTGCAGTCCATGGGGTCACAAAGAGTTGGACACCACTGAGGGACGTAACTGAACCTCTTCAAGGGCTTCACACCCCTTTTTCTTCCTCGAGTGTTCAAGACCCCTTTCTCCTCCTCGAAGTGCCCTGGATTCCTTATGAATCTACCTAAGAATTAACTCTTTCAACTGGAGCATCAAAGCATATGAAATAAATACTGAAACACATAAAGGGAGAAACTGATAATGATATAAGAAGAGTAGGATACTTTAACACCTCATTGATATCAATGGACAGATAATCCAGACATAAAAATCAATAAGGCAACAGAAGTCCTAGATGACACAGCATATCAGTTGGACTAAATCGACATCCACAGGAAATTATATCCAAAGAATCCAAGAATACACATATTTTTCAAGCATGCATGGAATGCTCTCTATGGTAGACCACACAGTAAGTCATAAAGTAAACCTCAACAAATTTAAGAAGATAGAAATCATTTCAAACATTTTTTTCTGACCATAGTAGTGTGAAACTTGAAATGATCACAGAAAGAAAAATAGAATGAACACCTGGAAATTAAAAACATGTTATTATAAACCAATGGTTTGATGATGAAATCAAAGAATGAATCAGAAAATAACTTGAGACAAAGGAAAAGGAAAATGGAAATGCATCCTTACACAATCTATGGGAATCAGCAAAAATTCTAAGAGGCAAGTCCATAGCAATATAGGTCCTCTTCAACAAACAAGAAAATATCTTGAAAAACAACCCAAACGACCAACTAAAAGGGGTTTCCCTGGCGGTTCAGATGGTAAAGAATCCGTCTTCAATGAGGGAGACCTGGGTTCTATCCCTTGGTTGGGAAGATTCCCTGGAGGAGGGCATGGGAGTTCACTACAGTATTCTTGCCTAGAGAATCCCCACAGACAGAGGAGCCTGGCAGGCTATAGTCCATGGGTTCACAAAGAGTCAGACACAATTGAGTGACTAAGCACAGCACACGAACTAAAAGAATCAGAAAAAGAAAACAAAATCTAAAGTCAGCAGAAGGAAGGAAAAGTAAATATCAGAGAGGATATAAAATAAAAACAATAAAAAGATCAATAAAACCAAGAGCTGGGCTTTTATATATTTATTTGGAAGATATAGACAAAACTGAGAAACCTTCCCTCAGACTCAGCAATAAGAAAAGATAGAGAACTCAATTAAACAAAATAAGAAATGAAAGAGAAGAAATCTCAACTGATACAAAAGAAATGCAAAATAACAATAATAATAATAATAAAAAAGAAATCCTAGGAGGACACCATGAACAGGTAATTGACAACAAATTGGATAATTTGGAAGAAGTGTGCTCAGTGGTAAAGAATCCTCCTGCAGTGAAGGAGACACAAGAGTTGTGAGGTCAGTCCCTGAGTTGGCAAGATCCCTTGGAGAAGGAAATGGCTATCCATCCCAGCATTGCTGCCTGGAAAATTCCATGGACAGAGGAACCTGGCAGACGACAGCCTATGGCGTCACAGAGTTGGACAATGACCACATGAGCCACACAAGAAATGTATAATTTTCTAGAAACATTAGTTGAGTTCAGTTCAGTCACTCAGTCGCGTCTGACTCTTTGTGACCCTATGAATCGCAACACACCAGGCCTCCCTGTACATCACCAACTCCCGCAGTTTACTCAAACCCATGTCCATCAAGTCAGTGATGCCATCTCATCCTCTGTCGTCCCCTTCTCCTCCTGCCCCCAATCCCTCCCAGCATCAGGGTCTTTTCCAATGAGTCAAGTCTTTGCATGAGGTGGCCAAAGTATTGGAGTTTCAGCTTCAGCATCAGTCCTTCCAATGAACACACAGGACTGATCTCCTTCAGGATGGACTGGTTGGATCTTCTTGCAGTCCAAGGGACTCTCAAGAGTCTTCTCCAACACCACAGTTCAAAAGCAGCAATTCTTCAGCACTCAGCTTTCTTCACAGTCCAACTCTCACATCCATACATGACCACTGGAGAAACCATAGCCTTGACTAGAGGGACCTTTATTGGCAAAGTAATGTCTCCACTTTTTAATATGCTATCTAGGTTGGTCATAACTTTCCTTCCAAGGAGTAAGTGTCTTTTAATTTCATGGCTGCAATCACCATCTGCAGTGATTTTGGAGCCCAAAAAAATAAAGTCTGACACTGTTTCCAGTGTTTCTCCATCTATTTCCCATGAAGTGATGGGACCAGATGCCATGATCTTAGTTTTCTGAATGTTAAGCTTTAAGCCAACTTTTTCACTCTCCTCTTTCACTTTCATCAAGAGGCTCTTTAGTTCTTCTTCACTTTCTGCCATAAGCGTGGTGTCATCTGCATGTTGAGATTATTGATATTTCTCCTGGAAATCTTGATCCCAGCTTGTGCTTCTTCCAGCTCAGCGTTTCTCATAAGGTACTCTTCACATAATTTAAATAAACAGGTTGTCAATATACAACCTTGACTTACTCCTTTCACTGTTTGGAAACAGTCTGTTATTCCATGTCCAGTTCCAACTGTTGCTTCCTGACCTGCATACAGATTTCTCAAGAAGCATGTCAGGTTGTCTGGTATTCCCATCTCTTTCAGAATTTTCCACAGTTTATTGTGATCCACACAGCCAAAGGCTTTGGCATAGTAAATAAAGCAGAAATAGATGTTTTTCTGGACCACACTTGCCTCTTTGATGATCCAATGGATGTTGACAATTTGATCTCTGGTTCCTCTGTCTTTTCTAAATCCAACTTGAACATATGGAATTTCATGATTCATGTACTGTTGAAGCAACTTGGAGAATTTTGAGCATTTCTTTACTAGCGTGTGAGATGAGTGTAATTGTGCAGTAGTTTGAGCATTCTTTGGCATTGCCTTTCTTTGGGATTGGAATGAAAACTGACCTTTTTCAGTCCTGTGGCCACTGCTGAGTTTTCCAAATTTGCTGGCATATTGAATGGTGCACTTTCACTGCATCATCTGTTAGGATTTGAAATAGCTCACCTGGAATTCCATCACGTCCACTAGTTTTGTTAGTAGTGATGCTTCCTAAGGCCCACTTGACTTCACACTCCAGGATGTCTGGCTCTAGGTCAGTTGTTGAGATTGTGATCATCTGGGTCATGAAGATCTTTTGTCTATAGTTCTTCTGTGTGTTCTTCCCACCTCTTCTTATATCTTCTGCTTCTGTTAGGTCCATACTATTTCTGTCCTTTATTGTGCCCATCTTTGCATGAAATTTTCCCTTGGTATCTCTACTTTCCTTGAAGCGATCTCTAGTCTTTCCCATTGTATTGTTTTCCTCTATTCCTTTGCATTGTTCACTGAGGATGGGTTTCTTATCTCTCCTTGCTATTCTTTGGAACTCTGCATTAAAATGGGTATATCTTTCCATTTCTCCTTTTCTTTTTGCTTCTGTTCTTTTCACAGCAGTTTGTAAGCCCTCCTCAGACAGCCATTTCACTTTTTTACATTTATTTTTCTTTGGGATGGTTTGGCTCTCTGTCTCCTGTACAATGTCATGAAGCTCTGTCTATGGTTCTGCAGGCATTCTATCAGATCTAATCCCTTGAATCTGTTATTCACTTCCACTGTATAATCATAAGGTTTTGATTTAGGTCATACCTGATTGGTCTAGTGGTTTTCCCCACTTTCTCCAATTTAAGTCTGAATTTGGCACTAATGAGTTCATGATCTGAGCCACAGTCAGCTCCTGGTCTTGTTTTTGCTGACAGTATAGAGATTCTTCATCTTAGACTGCAAAGAATATAATCAAAATGATTTCAGTATTGACCATTTGGTGATTTCCATGTGTGGAATCTTCTCTTGTGTTTTTTGAAGAGTGTGTTTGTAAATACCAGTGCATTATCTTGGTGAAACTCTACTAGACTTTGCCCTGCTTCATTCTGTACTCCAGGGCCAAATTTGCCTGTTACTCCAAGTGTTTCTTGATTTGCTACTTTTGCATCCCAGTCCCCTATAACGAAAAAGACATCTTTTTTGGGTGTTGGTTCTGGAATGTCTTGTAGGTTCAACTTCAGCTTCTTCAGTATTACTGGTCATGGGATAGACTTTGATTACTGTGATATTTAATGATTTTCCTTGGAAACAAACAAAGATCATTCTGTCATTTTTCAGCTTGCATCCAAATACTGCATTTCTGACTCATGTTGACTATGATGACTACTTCATTTCTTCTAAAGGATTCTTGCCCACAGTAGTAGATATAATAGTCATCTGAGTTAAATTCACCCATTCCTGTCCATTTTATTTCTCTGATTCCTAAGATGTGAACGTTCACTCTTGCCATTTCCTGTTTGACCACTTCCAATTTGCCTTGATTCATCGACCTAACATTCCAGGTTCCTATGCAATATTGCTCTTTACAGCATTGGACTTTGCTTTTATCACCAGTCACATCCACAACTGGGTGTTGTTTTTTCTTTGGCTTCATCTCTATTCTTTCTGGAGTTTTTACTTCACTGATCTCCAGTAGCATATTGGGTACCTACCAATCTGAAGAGTTCATCTTTCAGTGTTCCATCTTTTAGCCTTTTCATACTGTTCATGGGGTTCCCAAGTCAAGAATACTGATGCGGCTTGCCATTCCCTTCTCCAGTGAACCACATTTTATCAGAACTCTCCACTATGACCCTTCCGTCTTGGGTGGCCCTACATGGCACTGCTCATAGTTTCATTGAGTTAGAGAAGGCTATGTTCCATTTCATCAGATTGGTTAGTTTTCTGGGATTGTGGTTTTCAGTCTTTGTGCCCTCTGATGGAGAAAGAGAAGAGGCTTATGGAAGCTTTGTGATGGGAGAAAATGACTGAGGGGGAAACTGGCTCTTGTTCTGGCAAGTGATAAATCTTTAATCCAGTTTTCTGTTGATGGGTGAAGTTGTGTTCCCTTCCTGCTATTTACCTGGGCCCAAACTATGGTGCAGGTAATGAAGACAATGACTACCTCCTTCAAAGGGTCCTATGCATATACTGCTAAACTCAGTGCCCCCGACACTGAAGCAGGCCAACACCAACCCACGCCTCCACTGGAGACTCCTAGACACTCCCGGACAAGTGTGGGTCAGTCTTTTGTGGGGTCACTGCTCCTTTCCCCTGGGTCTTGGTGTGCACACAGTTCTGTTTGTGCCCTTCAACAGTCTATTTCCCAGTCCTTTGTAAGTTCTGACAGCTCTATGGTGGGGTTAATGGCGACCTCCTCCAAGAGGGCTTATGTCATACCCAAGTCTGCTGCACCCAGCCATACCCATGTCTGGTGCACCTTGAGCCTGTACCCCTGTGGCAGTCCACTGCTGAACCATATCTCCACAGGAGACACTCAAACACAGTCCTGTCTCAGTCTCTGTGGGTTCTCTGGGTCCTGGTGCACACAAGGTTTGTTTGAGCTCTCTGAGCAGATCTGGCGGGAATGTGGTTTCATTCTAAATTTGAATTCCCCTCTCCCCCACCGTCTTGCTGGGGCTTCTCTGACCTTGGACATGGGGTATCTCCTCAAAGTTGCTCCAGCGCTGTGCATCCGCTGCTCTAGCACCTACTGTCTTGCTGGGGCTTCTTCTTTGCCCTTGGACATGGGGTATCTCTTCACAGGTCCTCCAGCTCCACATAGCCACTGCTCCAGTGCCTACCGTCTGGTGATCCAGTGGTTAAGACTCCATGCTTTCACTGCAAGAGGTATCCTCAGTCTGGGAAAGAATATCTCACATGCTCTGGTAAGGAGAAAAACTTAGTATTTATCCCTCAAAGCTCTGAAGTCTTAGCCTCATTGTCCACTCAGGGGAGATACAAAATTAGTAACCAGAAATCTTTTTTCATTTCCTTTAATGAATATGAATTATCAGAAAAAGAAAGTTTAAAAATCTCATTTAAATTCATGTTGTAACAATAAAATACTTAGCAATAAACTTAGTCAAGGAGGTGAAAGATGTATACACTGAAAACTATACAACATTGATAAAGGAAACTGAAGATGTTTCAAAGAAATGGAAATATATTCTGTGGTCTTGAATTGGAAGAATTAATACTGTTAAAATGGCCATGTCCCTTAAAGCAAGCTACAACTTTATTCAAATTCCTTACAAAATACCCATGACGTTTTCCACAGAACTAGAAGACATAATCCTAAAATGTATATGAAACTACCAAAAGTCCAGGATTGTCAAAGAAACCTTAGGAAAAAGAATAAAGCTGGAATGAATAACTCTTACAGACTTCAGACTATACTACAAAGATATATTAATTAAAACATTGTTGCATTTGCACAAAAACAGGAATATAGTTCAATAGAACAGAATAGAGAGCCCAGAAATAAAGTGACACACCTATGGTCAAATAATCTATAACAAATGAGGCAGAAACATACTGTGGTGAAGATAGTCTCTTTCAAGAAAATCTGGAAAGCTACATATAAATCAATAAAATTAGAATGTTCCTGAACATCAGATATGAAAATAAATACCTACAGATTTAAAGGCCTAAATATAAAATGGACACCATAAAACTCCTAGAAGAGAATATATGCAAAACTTACTTTTACAATAGTATTATTTTCTTAGATCAGTCACCCAAAGCTAAATTAATAAAAGCAAAAATAAGCAAATTTGTCCTAATCAAAGTTTAAAAACTTTTTGCAAAGCAAAGAAAAACATGAGCAGAATGAAAAAGCAACCTATAGATCGGGAGAAAATATTTGCCAGTGATGTGACTGACAGGGGTTTAATATCTAAAATATAAAAACCTCATACTATGCAAAAAAAATGGACCCAGTTGAAAAATGGGCAGAAGACCTAAATAGACACTTTTCCAAAGAAGACATAGAGAATGGCCAATGGGCACATAAAAATGATGCTTAACGTTGCTAATTATTAGGGCTTCCCTGGTATCTCAGCTGGTAAAGAATCTACCTGCAATGCAGGAGACCCCAGTTTGAGTCCTGGGTTGGGAAGATTCACTGGAGAAGGGAAAGGTTACCTATTTCAATATTCTGGCCTGGAGAGTTCCATGGACTGTAGAGACTCAGATCAAAACTGCAATAAGTTATCATCTCGCAAAGGTCAGAATGGCCATTATCAGTAAGTCTACAAACAATAAATGCTGAAGAGGCTGTAGAGAAAAAGGAACCCTCCTGCTGTATTTGTGTGAATGTATATTTGTACAGACACTATGGAGAATAATATTATGGTTCCTTAAGAAATTTAAAAATAGAGTTACCATATTATCTAGCACTCCCTCTCTTGGGCATATATATGAAAAAAATGAAAACTCTAATTTTAAAAGATAAATGCAACACAATTTGTTCATATTAGAATTGTTTATAAGAGCTAAGACAATGGGAAGAACCAAAGAATAACTTTAAAAATGTGTTGTACATATATATATATATATTTAAAGGAATGTGTTATATAATGGAAATTTAGTTGTAAAAAAGAGTAAGATAGTCAGTTACATTGGTGGACCTAGAAAATATGCTTATATGTTGTACATCAGACAAAGAAATACAAATACTGTATGATATCACTTACATGCGGATTCTAAAAAATGATAAAAGACACATCTACATACAAAACAGAAACAAACATACAGATGCAAAAAACAAACTTATGGTCACCAAAGGGGAGAGGGAGGAAATGAGAGACAAATAAAGATTATGAGTGTAACAGATATCAACTACTCTACATAAAATCGATAAGTAACAAGGATTTTCTGTATAGCACAGGGAATTATATTTAATATTTTATGATAAACTGTAATGGAATATGCTCTGAAAAATATAACTGAATCACTTTGCTGTGCATATGTCACTAACATGATATTGTAAATATTGTAAATCAACTATACTTCATATAATATGAATGAACAGAGAAAAGATTATGCTAATTGAAAGAAACCGATGACAAAACACATGTATTGTATTTTTCCTTTTACTAGATGTGACCAGAATGAGCTATTCATTAGACACAGAAAGATTAGTTATTGCCATGGGTTGTGAGAGTGAGAGAGGGAAGGTTACAGGGGTTAACTGGTAATTGGTATGGCATTTCTATTTGGGGTAACAAACATGTCCTAAAATTATAAAGTGGTGATGGTTGCACAACTCTGTCTATATAATAATAGCCTATGGAGTATATATTTTATATGGTGAATTTTAAGACATATGAATTATATCTCAATAAAACTGTTTTTGGGGAAAGAAATCTCCTGGAAAAAAAAAATGCCCAAGTTGGTTTTCCTTGGATAATTCTACCAAACATGTAAAAAGAATTTAAAACAAATATATCCACAATTTCTTCCAGAAAATAGAAGAAAATTAACACTTCCTAACTAATTTTATGAGACTAGTGTTACACTAATATTGTAACCAAAAACAACATAATAAAAGAAAACTATAGACCAATATCCCTCTTGAAATAGATTTAAAAATCTGCAAAAAAATATTGTAGATCACACACATCAATATGTAAAATTAATTGTGACTGTGACTATGTGGGATTTACTTCATTTACACAGGACTTGTTCAATATTGCAAAGTCTGTTGATGTAATCTTTCCCATAAACAAGCCAAGAAGAAAAATCATATGGTAATATCAACTGACACAGAAAAATACATTTCACCCAACCTAACCCCTAATTATAATTTTTTTTAAACTCTCAGAAACATAGGCATTGAGAAGAATTTCTACAACTTGATAGTATCTGTAAAAAACACATAGACTTTGGTGAGAATATCTAAAATTATGAAGAAGGCAAAGATGCTCACTCTCATCACTTTACTTAAAATTGAAATAAAAGTCTAGTCAAAGCTATGGTTTTTCCATTAGTCATGTATGGATGTGAGAGTTGGACTATAAAGAAAGATGAGCACTGAATAATTGATGCTTTTGAACTGTGGTTTGGAGAAGACTCTTGAGAGTCCCTTGGACTGCAAGGAGATCAAACCAGTCCATCCTAAAGGAAATCAGTCCTGAATATTCATTGGAAGGACTGATGCTGACGCTGAAACTCCAATACTTTGGCCACCTGATGCGAAGAACTGACTCATTGGTAAAGACCCTGATGCTGGGAAAGATTAAAGGGAGTAGAGGATGAGATGATTGGATGGCATCACTGACTCGATGGACATGAGTTTGATCAAGCTTCGGGAGTTGGTAATGGACAGGGAAGCCTGGCATGCTGCAGTCCATGGGGTCACAAAGAGTTGGACACGACTGAGCGACTGAACTTATAACACTGTTTAAGTTATACAATATGTTGATGTGACGCATTTATATATTGCAAAATAATTACCAGTGTAGCCTTAGCTAATACCTCCATTGCAACATATAATTGTCATTTCTTTTTGTGGTAGGAACATTTACAATCCAGTCTCTTAGTAACTTTGAATTATATAATACAGTATTGTTAATTATAATCACAATGCTATGCATTAGCTCTCCAGAACTTATTCATCTTCTAAATGTAAGTTTGGATCTTTTGACCAACATCTCCCCAATACTCCCACCTCCAGCCTCTTGTAAGCAGCAATACACTCTGCTTTGATGAGTTTGGCATTTTTTGATTCCACATGTAAGTGATATCATACAGTATCTCTCTCTCTCTGTCTGAAATGTCCATATAATGCCTTGAAAGTACATCTATGTTGTTGCAAATCACAAGATTTGCCTTCTTTCTCATGGCTAAATAATGTCTTATTATATTCTTTATGCATTCATTCATTGACAGATACTTAGGTTGTTTCCTTATCTTGACTATTGAGAATAATGCTAAAATAAACATGAGAGTGTAGATATATTTTTATTTTCTTCAGATATACACCTATAAGTAGAATTGCTGGATCATATGGCAGTTCTATTCTTAGTTTTTCAACATAGTACTTGAAGTCCCAACCAAAGTAATGAGTCAAGAAAAGGAAACAAAATACATAAATGTCATAAAGGAAAAAATAAAGCTATCCATAACTGCAGATGACAAGATATGGTGTTCTACTTAGAAAATCCCAAGGTATCTATAAAAAACAAAAAGCAAAACAAACAAACAAACAAAAAAACCCCAAAACTTATGGAACTGAGTTCAGTAAGTTTGCAGGATACAAGATAAACACACAAAAACAATCACATTTCTATGTACTAACAATGAATATACAAAACCCAAAACAAACAAACAAAAAAAAACCCACAATGCTATTTACAACTACTATAAAGAAAATTAAATACTTAGATAAAATTCTAACAAGACATGTACAAGATGTATGTTGAATGTTACAAAATGCTGATAAAATAATTTAAAAATAAGTAGTTAGGCAGAATGTGTTTGTGGATTGGAAGACTCAATTTATTAAAATGTCTATTCTCTCCAAACAGATCTATAGATTGTAATGCAATTTCTAACAAAACCTCAGCAAAATAGACATAGTCAACAAACTCTAAAAGTTATATAGAAATGTAGAAAGGCACTAGTGTAGGTAAAATCATTTTGAAAAAGAATAAAGTGGAAGGAATTATTCTACCTGATATTATGAATTACTATATAACTACCATAATCAAGGTAGTGTGGTATTAATAGAGAGCTAGAAACACAGATCAGTGAAATAGAATAAAGAATCCAGAAATAGACCCACACAAATATGCCCAAACAATTTTCACACTGTTGCAAAATCAAATCACTCTTCAATGGATCAATGGGCAAAGAATTTCAGTAAATTGTGCTGAAACAATTGAATACCTATAGGTAAAAAATATTGAAAAACATAAAAGAACTTTGACCTAAACCTCATACTCTACATAAAATCCAACACAAAGTGAATCATGAACTTAAATATAAAATATAAAATCATAAAATTAAAAAATAAAGAAACCCTGGAGAAATTCTTTGAAATCTAGGGCTAAGCAGAAATTTCTTAGACTTCACAACAACAAAATCATAATCCATAAAATGGCAAAAAAAATTGATAAATTGATATGTATATATATATATATGTGTGTGTGTATATACACACAGCATATGCATACATATTTATATGTATATATGCATATATATAGGACTTCCCTAGTGGCTCAAGTGGTAAAGCATCTGCCTACAATGTGGGAAACTTGGGTTCAGTCCCTGGGTTGGGAACATCCTCTGGAGAAGGAAATGGCAACCCACTCCAGTACTCTTGCTTGGAAAATCCCATGGACGGAGAAGCCTGCTAGGCTACAGTCCATGGGGTCGCAAAGTCGGACATGACTGAGTGACTTCACTCACTTATGCATATATATATATATATATATATATATATATATATATATATGTGTGTGTGTGTGTGTGTGTGTACATACATACACACACACACACACATATATATATGGGATGCTTGAAATCGGACAGTTTAAACAGAAATATTAATAATACATTTAAAAATTGGCAAAAGACACAGCAGACATTTTATGAAAAAGGACAAGCAAGTGGCTAATTTTCATGTGAAAGATGTTCATTAACATTAACCATTAGGGAAATGAAAAGTACAATCACAAGTCACCACTACAAGCTTGTTGCAATAAAACCACAACAAAAACAATAACAACAAACAATAGCACCACCAAATTTTGGTCAACAAATAGATAAACTGGATCATTAGTAAATGCTTCTGGGAATGTAAAATTGTACAACCGTTTTGCAAAACAATCCAACAGTTTCCTCAAAAACTAGACATGCAGTACCATAGAAGCCAGCAATTGCAAAACTTGGACTTTTACCTAGAGAAATGAAAGTGGACTTTCACATATAATCCTGTACATAAATGATCATAATAGCATAATAGCCTTAATTTTATTTTATTTTGGAGTATAGTTAGTTAACAATGTTGTGTTAGTTTCAGGTGGACAGCAAAGTGATTCAGTTATACATATGATTTGTAATGCATATATCTATTCTTTTTCGAACTATTTTCTCATTTGTTACACAGTACTGAGTAGAGTTCACTGTGCTTGGCAGTAGACTCTTTTTAATTATCTATTTTAGATATAGCAGTGTATACATATCAATCCCAAACTCCCAATTTATGAACCTCCCCTCTTCCCACCTGATAACCGTAAATCTTTCTCTAAGTCTGTGAGTCTGTTTCCATTTTGTAAATAACTTTATTTGTATCATTTTTTAGATTCTGCATATAAACAGTATTATGTAATATTTGTCTTTCTCTGTCTGACTTACTTCACTTAATATGATAATCTCCAGGTCCATCCATGTTGCTGCAAATGGCATTATTTTATTTTTAATGTTTGATTAATAATACATTGAACATATTATATAAGCATTTTAATTTTTGTGAAATAAATCAAGTGTCCCCATACTGAAAAATGTATGTTACTCATAAATATCTTTTTTGATACCATTTTCTAGTTAGATGCCTCTTCAAAGTAAGCATTTTTTAAATTTAATTTTTATTTTATATTGGGGTTTAATTGATTTACAATGTTGTGTTAGTTTCAGTTGTACAACAAAATTGTTCAGTTATACATATATATGTATATATGCTTTTCCAAATTCTTTTCCCATATAGGCTATTACAGACTAGTAAGCAGAGTTCCTTGTGCTATACAAGATGTCCTTCTTGTTATCTATTTTACATATAGTAATCTGTATTTATTAATCCCAAATTCCTGATTTATTCTTCCTTCCTTTTGTTCCTCTCTGGTAGCAATCAGTTTATTTTTGAAGTCTCTGAGTCTGTTTCTGTTTTGTAAATAAGTTCATTTGTATCCTCATTTTAGATTCCATGCATAAGTGATATGATATGATATTTGTTTTTCTCTTCTCACTTGGCTTTAGTTTGATAATCTCTACACCCATCCATGTTGCTACAGAAGGTATTATTTTGTTCTTTTTAAAACCTGAGTGATAATCCAATGTATATATGTACTCTATGATTTTAACCATTCATCTGTTGATGGACATTCTGGTTACTTTGATGTCTTGATCGTTGTAAACGGTAAACTGCAGTAAACATTGAGGAGCATGAATCATTTTGAACCATGGTTTTATCCAGATATATGCCCAAGACTGGGATTACTGGATCATCCTAGTCCAGTTCAGTCACCCAGTCGTGTCCGACTCTTTGCAACCCCATGAATCGCAGCACGCCAGGCCTCCCTGTCCATCACCAACTCCCGGAGTTTACTCAAACTCATGTCCATTGAGTCAGTGATGCCATCCAGCCATCTCATCCTCTGTCGTCCCCTTCTCCTCCTGCCCCCAATCCCTCCCAGCATCAGACAGTAGCTCTATTTTCAGTTACTTAAGGAATCTCCATATTGTTCTCTGTACTGACTGTACCAAATAACATTCCCACCAACAGTGTAGTAGGGTACTTTTCTCAATACCCTCACCAGCATGTCTTGTTTGTAGACTTTTCAATGATGGCCACTGTGTTATAGTTTCAATGTTCAGTTCAGTTCAGTTCAGTCGCTCAGTTGTGTCCGACTCTTTGTGACCCTATGAAGCGCAGCACGCCAAGCCTCCCTGTCCATCACCAACTCCTGGAGTCTACCCAAACCCATCTTCATCGAGTCGGTGATGCCATCCAGCCATATCCTCTGTCGTCTGCTTCTGTTCCTGCCTCCAATCCTTCCTAGCATTAGGGTCTTTTCCAATGAGTCAACTCTTCGCATGAGGTGGCCAAAGTATTGGAGTTTCAGCTTCAGCATCAGTCATTCCAGTGAATATTCAGGACTGATTTCCTTTAGGATGGACTGGATGGATATTCTTGCAGTCCAAGGGACTCGCAAGAGTCTTCTCCGATACCACAGTTCAAAAGCATCAGTTCTTCTGTGCTCAGTTTTCTTCACCGTCCAACTCTCACACCCATACATGACTACTGGAAAAACAATAGCCTTGACTAGACAGACTTTTGTTGGCAAAGTAATGTCTTTGTTTTTAAATATGTTGTCCAGGTTGGTCATAACTTTCCTTCCAAGGAGTAAATGCCTTTTAATTTCATGGCTGCAATCACCATCTGCAGTGATTTTGGAGCCCCCCCAAAAATAAAGTCTGCCACCTTTTCCACTGTTTCCCCATCTATTTCCCATGAAGTGATGGGACCGGATGCCATGATCTTAGTTTTCTGAATGTTGAGCTTTAAGCCAATTTTTTCACTCTCCTCTTTCACTTTCATCAAGAGGCTTTTTAGTTCCTGTTCACTTTCTGCCATAAGGGTGGTGTCATCTGCATATCTGAGGTTATTGATATTTCTCCTGGCAATCTTGATTTCAGCTTGTGCTTCCTCCAGCTCAGGGTTTCTCATGATGTACTCTGCATATAGGTTAAATAAACCCTATCAAATTAACAATGGTATTTTCCACAGAAGTAAAACAAGCAAACAAAAATCTCAAAATATGTAGAGAGACACAGAAATCCATGAATAGCCAAAACAACCTTGAGAAAGCAAAACAGAGCTAGAAGATTCCAGCTCCTTGGCTTCAGACTATACTACAAAGCTACACTCATCAAATCAGTATGGAACTGGTGCAAAAAAACAGAAATATAGATCAATGGAAAATAATAGAAAACCCACACACCTGTAATTAATTAATCTATGATGAAGGAGACAAGAATATAAAATGGAGAAAAGACAGAGTGTTAAAAAATTGGTGCTTGGAAAATTGGACAGCTACATGTAAAAAATGAAATTTGAACATTCTTTAATACCATACACAAAATTAACTCAAAATGGAGCTTTTGCAAAATGTTGGAGGAGTAGGACAGTGTAGAGTTCATTTCACCTCACAAACAGATCAAGAATATATCTACAAGTTGGACAGTTCCTACAGAGTACCTACTAAACACTAGGAGAGGATCTTGGACACCTAAAAGGAAAATCTGAAAACATTTCGTCTAGAATCAGGAACAATACAAAGATGTCCACTCTTGCCAGTTCCATTCAACATAGTTTTGGAAGTTCTAGTCATGGCAATAAGAGGAGAAAAAAAGAAAGAAAATGAATCAAAATTGGACAAGAAGAAGTAAAATTGTTACTGTTTGCAGATGACACTATATTATATATAGAAAATTCTAAAGATGCCACCAGAAGACTACTAGAATTCATCAATAAATCTGGTAAAGTCACAAGATAGAAAATTAATATGCAGATATCTATTACATTGCTATCCACTAGCAATGAATAATCAGAAAAAAAGTTTACAGAGACAATCCCTTTTACCATTGATTTAAAAGAATAATATACTTAGGAATAAACCTACTTAAGGTGGGAAAATAACTGTACTCAGAAAAAATAGAATGCTGATGAAAGAAATGAAAGATGACACAAACAGATGGAGAGATATACCATATACTTGGACAGGATGAATCAATGTTGAGAAAATGACTATACAACCAAAAGCAATTTACAGACTCAATGCAATACCAAATTACCTAGGGCATTTTTTAGAAAACTAGAACAGTAACCTTTGCAATTTGTATGGAAACAGTAAAAACCCCAAATAGTGAAATAAATCTTGAAAAAGAAGAATGGAACTGGGGGAATCAGGTTCCCTGACTTCAGACTATACTAGAAAACTACAGTCATAAAAATAGTATGGTATTGGTGCAAAAACAGAAATTTAGGTAAATGGAAAATGATAGAAAGTCCAGAGATAATCCCATGCACCTCTGACTGCCTAACCTATGATAGAGAAGGCAAGAATAGATAATGGAGAAAAGTCCATCTCTTTACTAAGTGGGATAGGGAAAACTGGACAAAAATAAAATAAAAATTAATTAAAGACCTAAATAAAACATTTTAATTTTTACTTTATTTTGTATACAGTATTAGGGAGTGTTCTAAATTCATTCTTTTACATGTCTCTGTCCAGTTGTAACCACTAGACCATTCAGGTATGACATAAATCAAATCCCTTATGATTATACAGTGGAAGTGAGAAATAGATTTAAGGGACTAGATCTGATAGACAGAGTGCCTGATGAACTATGGACGGAAGTTCGTGACATTGTACAGGAGATAGGGATCAAAACAATCCCCGTGGAAAATAAATGAAAAAAAGCAAAATGACTGTCTGAGGCGGTCTGACAAATAGTTGTGAAAGGAAGAGAAGCGAAAAGCAAAGGAGAAAAGGAAAGATATGCCTATTTGAATGCAGAGTTCCAAAGAAGAGCAAGGAAAGATAAGAAAGCCTTCCTCTACAGTCAATGCAAAGATATAGAGGAAAACAATGGAATGGGAAAGACTAGAGATCTCTTCAGGAAATTAGAGATACCAAGGGAACATTTCATGCAAAGATCGTTCAATAAAGGACAGAAATGGTATGGACCTAACAAAAGCAGAAAATATTAAGAAGAGGTAGCAAGAATACACAAAATAACTCTACAAAAAAATCTTCATGACCCAGATAATCATGATGGTGTGATCAGTCACCTAGAGCCAGACATCCTGGAATGTGAAGTCAAGTGGGCCTTAGGAAGCATCACTATGAACAAACCTAGTGGGGGTGATGGAATTCCAGTTGAGCTGTTTCAAATCCTGAAGGATGATTCTCTGAAAGTGCTGCACTCAATATGCCAGCAAATTTGGAAAACTCAGCAGTGGCCACAGGACTGGAAAAGGTCCGTTTTCATTCCAATACCAAAGAAAGGCAATCCCAAAGAATGCTCAAACGACCGCACAATTGCACTCATGTCACACACTAGTAAAGTAATCCTCAAAATTCTCCAAGCCAGGCTTCAGCAATACGTGAACCGTGAACTTCCAGATGTTCAAGCTGGTTTTAGAAAAGGCAGAGGAACCAGAGATCAAATTGCCAATATCTGCTGGATCATCGAAAAAGCAAGAGAGTTCCAGAAAATCATCCATTTCTGCGGTATTGACATTGCCAAAGCCTTTGACAGTGTGGATCACAATAAACTGTAGAAAATTCTGAAAGAGATGGGCATACAAGATCACCTGACCTGCCTCCTGAGAAATCTGTATGCAGGTCAAGATGCAACAGTTGGAGCTGGACATGGAATAACAGGCTGGTTTCAAATAAGAAAAGGAGTACGTCAGGGCTGTATATGTCACCCTGCTTATTTAACTTATATGCAGAGTAAATCATGAGTAATGCTGGACTGGATGAAGCACAAGCTGGATTCAAGATTGCTGGGAGAAATATCAATAACCTCAGATATGCAGATGACACCAGCCTTTTGGCAGAAAGTGATGAGGAACGAAAAAGCCTCTTGATGAAAGTGAAAGAGGAGTGTGAAAAAGTTGGCTTAAAGCTCAACATTCAGAAAACTGAGATAATGGCATCTGGTTCCATCACTTCATGGGAAATAGATGGGGAAAGAGTGGCTGACTTTATTATTTGGGGGGCTCCAAAATCACTGCAGATGGTGATTGCTGCCATGAAATTAAAAGACACTTTCTCTTTGGAAGGAATGTTATGACCAACTTAGATAGCATATTAAAATGCAGAGACATTACTTTACCAGCAAAGGTTCTTCTAGTCAAGGATATGGTTTTTCCAGTGGTCATGTATGGATGTGAGGGTTGGACTGTGAAGAAAGCTGAGTGCCGAAAAATTGATGCTTTTGAACTGTGGTGTTGGAGAAGACTCTTCAGAGTCCCTTGGACTGCAAGGAGATCCAACCAGTCCATCCTGAAGGAGATCAGTCCTGGGTGTTCATTGGAAGGACTGATGCTGAAGCTGAAACCCCAATACTTTGGCCACCTCATGTGAAGAGTTGACTCATTGGAAAAGACCCTGATGCTGGGAGTGATTGGGGGGCAGGAGGAGAAGGGGATGACAGAGGATAAGATGCCTGGAATGGCATCACCAACTCGATGGACGTGAGTTTGAGTAAAGTCCTGGAGTTGGTGATGGACAGGGAGGCCTGGCGTGCTGCGATTCATGGGGTCGCAAAGAGTTGGACACAACTGGGCGACTGAAAGGAACTGAACTGAATCCATGTTACTCTCTCCATGCAGTCCATCCTGTCCTTCTTCCCCCCACTCCATGTCATAAATCTGTAATCTATGTCTGTGTCTCCATTGGTGCCTCGAAAATAATTTAATCAGTAACATCCTTCTAGATTCTATATATATATATGCATTAGTTTATATTTGCTTTTCTCTTTCTGACTTACTTTACTCTGTATAATAGGCTCTAGGTTCATCAATCTCATTAGAACTGACTCAGATGCTTTCTTTTTTATGGCTGAATAATATTCCATTGTATGTATGTACCACTGCTTTCTTATCCATTCATCTATCGATGGACATCTATGTTGCTTCCATGTACCAGCTATTGTAAATTGTGCTTCAGTGAACATTGGAGTAATCTGTCTTTTTTTAGTTTTGGTTTCTTCATGGTATATGGCTAGAAGTTGTGTATACTAGTCCTATGGTATTTTTATTTCTAGTTTTTTAAGGAATCTGCATACTGTCTTCCATAGTGGTTGCATCAATTTATATTCCCACCAACAGTGCAAAGTGGTTTCCTTTTCTCTATACCCTCTCCAGCATTTACTGTTTCTTAACATTTTGATGATGGCCTTTTTGACTGATGTGATGATATTGCTTTGTAGTTTTGATTTGCATTTCTATAATAATGAGAGATATTGAACATCTTTTCATGTGTTTATTAGTCACCTGTATGTCTTCTTTGGAGAAATGCCTGCTTTTATTCTTCTCTTACTTTTTGACTGGGTTGTTTGTTTTCCTGGTATTGACTTCTATGAGCTGCTTGTATATTTTGGAAATAATCCTTTGTCAGTTGTTTCATTTCCTATTATTTTCTTCCATTCTGAGGGTTGTATTTTCACCTTGTTTATAGTTTCCATTGCTATGCAAAAGTGTTTAAGTTTAATTAGGTCCCACTTTTTTATTTTTGTTTTAAATTCCATTACTCTAGGAGGTGAGTCATGGAAGATCTTGCTGTGATCTCTGTTCAGCCAATGTTTTCCTCTGAGAGTTTTATAGTTTGTGGTCTAACATTTAGGTCTTTAATCCATTTTGACTTTATCTTTGTGTATGTTGTTAGGAAGTATTCTAATTTCATTTTTTTTACATGTAGCTGTCCAGTTTTCCTAGCACCCCTTATTGAACAAATTATCTTTTCCCCATTGTATATTCTTGCCTCCTTTGTCAAAGATGATTTGCCCATAGGTTTGTGGGCTTATGTCTGGGTTTTCTATTTTGTCCCATTGGTCTATATTTCTGTTTTTGTACCAGTACCATACTGTCTTGATAACTGTAGCTTTGATAACTGTCTGAAGTCAGGAAGGTTGATTCCTCCAGCACCATTCTTTTTTCTCAAGATTGGTTTGGCTATTTGCGGTCTTTTGTGTTTCCATATGCATTGTGAAATTTTTTGTTCTAGTTCTGAGAAAAATGCCATTTGTAATTTGATAGGGATCACATTGAATGTGTAGATTGCATTTGGTAGTATAGTCACTTTCACAATGTTGATTCTTCCAATCCAGTAACATGGTATTTCTCTTCATCTGTTTATATGGTCTTTGATTTCTTTCCTCACTGTCTTATAGTTTTCTGTATACAGATCTTTTGTTTCCTTAGGTATGTTTATTGCTAGATATTTTATTCTTTCTGTTGCAGTGGTAAATGGGATTGATTCTTTAATTTCTCTGATTTTTCATTGTTAGTATAAAGGAGGTTCTCTTGGACTGCAAGGAGATGAAACCAGTCAATCCTAAAGGAAATCAATCCTAAATATTCATTGGAAGGACTGATGCTGAAACTGAAGCTCCAATACCTTAGCCACCTAATGAGAAGAACTGACTCATTGGAAAAGATCCTAATGCTGGGAAAGATTGAAGGCAGGAGAAAAAGGGAACAACGGAAGATGAGATGGTTGGAGGGCATCACTGACTTTATGGACATGAGTTTTAGCAAGCTCTGGGAGTTGGCAATAGACAAGAAAGCCTGGCAAGCTGTACTCCATGAGCTCACAAAGATTCGAACATGAATGAGCGACTGAATTGAAAACTGACAAAGGAATGCAAATAAATTCTCTGTATTGATTTTGTATCCTGCAACTTTGCTAAATTCATGATTAGCTCTAGTAATTTACTGACAGTATCTTTAGAGTTTTATATGTATAGTACCATGTCATCTGCAAACAGTGAGAGTTTTATTTCTTCTTTTCCATTTTGAATTCCTTTTATTTCTTTTCCTTCTCTGATTGCCAAAGCTGGGACTTCCAAAACTATGTTGAATAATAGTGGTGAGAGTGGAACCCTTGTTTTGTTCCTGATCTTACAGAAAATGCTTTCATTTTTTTACCATTGAGAATAATGTTTGCTGTGGGTTTGTCATATATGGCCTTTACTTCAAGATCAAGCAAGTCAATCCTAAAGGAAATAAACCCTGAATATTCCCTGGAAGGATTGATACTGAAACTGAACCTCCAATTGGTCCTCTGATTCAAAGAGCTGACTTGTTGAAAAAGACCCTGATGCTGGGAAAGATTGAAGGCAGGAGGAGAAGGGGATGACAGAGGATGAGATGGTTGAAAGGCATCACTGACTCAGTGGACAGGAGTTTGAGCAACTTCTGGGAGGTAGTGAAGGGAAGCCTGGTGTGATTCAGTCCATGGGGTCTCAAAGAGTTGGACTTGACTGTGTGTGACTGAGCAACAACAGTGTTCTTATTTCCATTTTTTTAATTGCTTGGGATTTGTTTCTGTAGGTATTTCTCTTCTCTTATGTTTCCTGTCTATCTAACTCCTTTAACATTTATTGTAAAGCTGGTTTGGCGTTACTAAACTCTTTGAACTTCTGCTTGTCTGTAAACCTCTTGATTTCACCATAAATTTTCAAAGAGGTCCTTGCTGGGTAGAGTAATCTTGGTTGTAAATGTTTCCCTTTCAATACTTTAAATATATCCTGCCTTTCCCTTCTGGCCTGCAGAGTTTCTGCTGAAAGATCAGCTGTTAAGCATATGGGATTTCCCTTGTATGTTACTTGTGGCTTTTCCCTTGCTGCTTTTAATATTCTTTCTTTGTGTTCAATTTTTTAAAATTTGATTAGTTTGTGTCTTGGCATGTTTCTCCTTGGGTTTACCATGTATTGGACTCTCTGTGCTTCTTGGACTTAATTGACTATTTCCTTTCCCAGGTTGAGAAAATTTTTGACTATAATTTCTTCAAAAATGTTTTAATATTCTTTCATTTTCTCTTGTTCTTCCAGTACCCCTATAATATAAATATTGGTGCATTTAATATCGTCCTAGAGGTCTCTGAGACTATCCTCAGTTCTTTTCATTCTTTTTCCTGTATTCTGCTCTTCAGCAGTTATTTCTACCATTCTGTCTTTCATCTAACTTGTCTGTTCTTCTGCCTCAGATATTCTGCTATTGATTCCTTATAGAGTATTTTTAATTTCACAAATTGCATTGTTTGTCTCTGTTTAGTCTTTATTTCTTCTAGGTGTTTGCTAAATGTGTCAATTGATCCTTGCATTTTCTCCATTGTATGTTCAAGGTTTTGGATCATCTTTGCACTCAATATGCCAGCAAATTTGGAAAACTCAGCAGTGTCCACAGGACTGGAAAAGGTCCGTTTTCATTCCTATTCCTAAGAAAGGCAATCCCAAAGAATGTTCAAACTACCTCACAATTGCACTCATCTCACACGCTAGTAAAGTAATGCTCAAAATTCTCCAAGCCAAGCTTCAGCAATACATGAACCGAGAACTACCAGATGTTCAAGCTGGTTTTAGAAAAGGCAGAGGAACCAGAGACCAAATTGCCAATATCTGCTGGATCATCGAAAAAGCAACAGAGTTCCAGAAAAACATCTATTTCTGCTTTATTGACTACACCAAAACCTTTGACTGTGTGGATCACAATAATCTGTGGAAAATTCTGAAAGAGATGGGAATACCAGACCACCTGACCTGCCTCTTGAGAAACCTGTATGCAGGTCAGGAAGCAACAGTTAGAACTGGACAAGGAGTAACAGACTGGTTCCAAATAGGAAAAGGAGTACGTCAAGACTGTATATTGTCACCCTGCTTATTTAACTTATATACAGAGTACATCATGAGTAATGCTGGGCTGGAAGAAGCACAAGCTGGAATTAAGATTGCCGGGAGAAATATCAATAACCTCAGATATGCAGATGACACCACCCTTATGGCAGAAAGTGAACAGGAACTAAAAAGCCTCTTGATGAAAGTGAAAATGAGAGTGAAAAAGTTGGCTTAAAGCTCAACATTCAGAAAACTAATATTGTGACATCTGGTCCCATCACTTCATGGGAAATAGATGGGAAAACAGTGGAAACAGTGTCAGATTTTATTTTGGGGGGCTTTAAAATCACTGCAGATGGTGACTGCAGTCATGAAATTAAAAGATGCTTACTCCTTGGAAGGAAAGTTATGACTAACCTAGATAGCATATTGAAAAGCAGAGACATTACTTTGCCAACAAAGGTCCGTCTGGTCAAGGGTATGGTTTTTCCAGTGGTCATGTTTTTCTTGAATGTCAGCTGCAGCATTGTTTCCCTTGCTGTGAGTCACAGTCTAGTTCACCTCCCTAAGTTGCTCTCCAATACTGGTCTGGTCTCTGGATTTGCTGTGGGGACAGCTCAGATGCTAATCTCATCCTATTCTTGTGTGTTCTTGCCTCCTGTGTCCACAGCTGTCAGAACTAGTGCATTTTCTTTTGTGGGGAATCTCATTGTCCTTTATATATTCCACAGACACAGAATCTACCTAGTTGATCATGTGGATTTAATCTGCAGCTTGTATAGTTTGTGGGAAAGTTTTGGGCCATCTTCTTTAGCTGCACCACTTCTGGGTTTCAGTTGTGGTTTTATCTCCATCTCTGCATGTGACTCATCCACAGGGTTTTGCTCCTGGGGCTGCCCTGGAGGAATGTGGGTCTGACCCAGTGAGGACCAGTTGTGAAGGTGATGTAACTGATTGGGTCACAAGGACCCTGGCATCACCAGGTACTCAGGGGAGCCACAGGCTAAGGCAGCAGGTAATGTGATGCTCTTAAGTTTTTTCTAGCCTTTGGCAGCTCTGTTCCATGGTGGGGGCGGGTAGTGAGTGTCAAGGTGGTGTGGTTGTTTGGATTATGGAGACCCTGGAAGTGCCGGATACCCAGGGATGTTGGTGACTATTGTCACAGGAGATAAGGTGCTATTAGGCCTTTTTCTAGCCTCTGGAAGCTCTGCTACATTGAGGACTGAGCATTAAGGTAATGAAACAGCTTGGGCCATGGGGACCCTGGTAGCACCAAGTGTGCAGGGACACCAACTGTCTCAGCCACAGGAACTATGGCCTTATCAGAGTCTTTCTAGACTCTGGCAGCTGGCAACCAGAGGGCCTCTTTGGTTGGTCCTTTTTTGTTGCTCAGCCCATTCAGGCACTTAGATGGCCACCCTGTCTGGGGTCCTTATCTGTTGTTCTGTGCATCAGGTTCTGAAAGAGCCAGACTCTCTGGAGTCTTTATTGTTCAGCTGCTGGTACTGGTGTGTGGGGAGAGAGAGGCTGCAGTTATGGCACCATCCTCTATGCATGACTCAGCAGTATCACCTTGCTTCCATGGATGCCAGGTTCCTCCAAAAACATTTCCCACAACCATCTCTACCCTCACAAGACCTTGCCCTGGGATTTCTCTCCAGTTCATATACTCTAGTTCTCAGCCAGTGTGCTTTCTAGGGGACTTGCATCCCTGCCAGCGGTATGTATGGCAGCAGCAAGGACTGTCTGTGTGATTCTTATTCCATTTAGAGTATCAGGTCAGCTGCTTTACTCACAGACTCAAATGATTCTCCTCTGTCCCAAACAATTGCTCCAATGTGGGGATCAGAGACCTGCTTCAGTTCCCTCACCCATCAAGGGCAAGTGCATTCCTGCTGACTCTCCTCTTTTTCCCCTTACTCTCTCCACCCTACTGAGTTTTGTGTGATTATATATATATTTTTCCAGTGGTCAGGTACTCCTGCCTGGTCTCAGCTGGTGTTCTGCAAGATCCTCTGTGTCTGGAAGCATATTTCTGATGTATCTGTGGAAAGAGATATACTCCACATCCACCTACTCCTCCATCATCATTTTCTCCTAAATCATAGCAAAATTTTTTCACCTACCTCCTAGAGTAATGAAAATAAAAACAAAAGTATACATATGGGATCTAATTAAACTTAAAAGCTTTTACAGAGCAAAGGAAACCATAAACAAAATGAAAAGACAACCCTTAAATTCAGATAAAATATTTGCAAATGAAATAATCAACAAGCAATTAATCTTCAAAATATATAAAAACTCATCCTACTCAATATCAAAATAATAAACAAACCAATCAAAAAATAAGCAAATGATTTAAATAGACATTTCTTTAAACAAGACATACACATGACTAAAAAGCACATGAAAAGATTCTCAACATCACTAATAATTAGAAAAATGCAATTCAAAACAGCAAATGAGGCACCACCTCACACCACTCAGAATGGCCATCATAAAAATAATTTAAAAAAGACAAATACAATAAATGCTGGAGAGGGTGTGTAGAAAAGGGAACCCTCCTACACTGTTGGGAATTTAAAATGGTACAGCCCCTGTGGAGAATAGTATGGAAGTTTCTTCAAAAGCTAAAAATAGAGATACTATTTGATCCAGCAATCCCATTCCTGGGCACATATCTGGAGAAATCATAATTCAAAAAGAAACACACACCAGAATGTTCATTGCAATTCTATTACAATTAAGGAAACAACCTTAATGCTCATCAACAGAGGAACAGCTAAAAGAAGAAGTGGAACATATATACAGAATATTAATCAGTCATAAAAAAATGAATGAAACTATGCCATTTGAAGCAACATGGGTGGACCTAGAGATTGTCCTACTGAGTGAAGTAAGTCAGACAGAGAAAGACAAATTTCATATGATTTGGCTTATATGTGGCATCTAAAAAAAAGAGTACAAATGAACTCATCTAGAAAACAAATAGAGTTACAGATATTGAAAATAAACTTATGGTTACCACAGGGTAAGGCAGAGAGAGAGATAAATTGGAAAATTGTGATTGACATATATACACTACCATATATAAAAGAGATAACTAATTAGGTCCTACTGTATAGCAAACAGAACTCTACTCAATACTCTGTAATGGTCTATATTGGAAAAGAATAGAAAAAATGGATATATGAATATGGATATATATATATATATATAATTCACTTTTCTGTACACCTGAAACTGACACAACATTGTAAATCTACTACACTTCAATATTAAAAAAAAAAACTACTCAAAACAGACTAAAGACTTAAATGTAAGTCTGGATACTATAAAACTCTTGAGGTAAACATTGGCAGGATGCTCTTTGACATAAAGTGCAACAATATTTTTTCAATCTGTCTCCTAGAGTAATGGAAATAAAAACAAAAATAAACAAATGAGACCTAACTAAAACCAATGCTTTTGCATAGCAAAGGAAATTATAAGCAAAATGAAAGAACAACCCACAGAATGGAAGAATATATTTGTGCAAGATGTGACCGACAAGGCTTTAATCTCCAAAATTTACATACAGCTGATGCTCATCAATTAAAACAACAACAACAACAACAACAAAAACTCAATCAAAACACAGGCAGAAAAAAAAGACAGAAGACCTAAATAGATAGTATTCTAAAGAAGACATACAGATGGCTGAGGCAGATGAAAAAAAAAAAAAAAAGTTCAACAATGCTAATTATTAGAGAAATGCATAATAGCTTTATTTTTTAATAGCCAAAAAGTGAATTCCTCTCATTTATCCATCCACAGGTCAATAGTTAAATGAATTGGTATATATACACCACATGGAGTACAATTCAATGGAGGCATACCCTCCCACCAATATTTTCGTTGTCTGAATCTGATAATCACTTATCTTAGAAGCATTGTGCTTATTGTACTTTATTATACTATATCTCATTTTAATTTATTATTAAGGAATTGCAGTCTTTAAATTCTAACTCCCCCAACATCCTCATCCAGATGCCTATAACACTTCTGTCTTTTATTTTATTTATTTTAATTGGAAGCTAATTACTTTACAATATTGTAGTGGTTTTGCCATACATTGACATGAATCGCCCAAGGGTGTACATGTGTTCCCCATCCTGAACCCCCCTCCCACCTCCCTCCCCATCCCATCACTCTGGGTCATCCGAGTGCACCAGCCCTGAGCACCCTGTCTCATGCATTGAACCTGGACTGGCAATCTTTTACACATATGATAATATACATGTTTCAATGCTATTCTCTCAAATCATCACACCCTCACCTTCTCCCACAGAGTCCAAAAGACTGTTCTATACATCTGTGTCTCTTTTGCTGTCTTGCATATAGGATTATCATTACCATCTTTCTAAATTCCATATATACGTATTAATATACTGTATTGGTGTTTTTCTTTCTGGCTTACTTCACTCTGTATAATAGGCTCCAGTTTCACCCACCTCATTAGAACTGATTCAAATGCACTCTTTTTAATGGCTGAGTAATATTCCATTATATATATGTACCACAGCTTTCTTATCCATTCATCTGCTGATGGACATCTAGGTTGCTTCCATTTCCTGACTATTATAAACAGTGCTGTGATGAACATTGGGGTACACGTGTCTCTTTCAGATCTGGTTTTCTCAGTGTGTATTCCCAGCAGTGGGATTGCTGGGTCGTATGGCAGTTCTATTTCCGGTTTTCTAAGGAATCTCCACACTGTTCTCCATGGTGACTCAACTAGTTTGCATTCCCACCAACAGTGTAAGACGGTTCTTTTTCTCCACACCCTCTCTAGCATTTATTGCTTGTAGACTTTTGGATAGCAGCCATTCTGACTGGCGTGAAATGCTACCTCATTGTGGTTTTGATTTGCATTTCTCTGATAATGAGTGATGTTGAGCATCTTTTCATGTGTTTGTTAGCTATCTGTATGTCTTTTTTGGAGAAATGTCTGTTTAGTTCTTCGGCCCAGTTTTTCATTGGGTCGCTTATTTTTTTTTTTTTTTTTGGGGGGGGGTCGCTTATTTTTCTGCAGGAAATTGAGCTGCAGGGGTTTCTTGTACATTTTTGAGATTAATTCTTTGTCAGTTGCTTTGTTTACTATTATTTTCTCCCATTCTGAAGTCTGTCTTTTCACCTTGCTTATAGTTTCCTTTGTTGTGCAAAAGCTTTTAATTTTAATTAGGTCCCATTTGTTTATTTTTTCTTTTATTGCAATTACTCTTGGAGGTGGGTCATAGAGGATCCTGCTTTGGTTTATGTCAGAGAGTGTTTTGTCTATGCTTTCCTTGAGGAGTTTTATAGTTTCTGGTCTTACATTTAGATCTTTAAATCCATTTTGAATTTATTTTTGTGTATGGTGTTAGAAAGTGTTCCAGTTTCATTCTTTTACAAGTGGTTGCCCAGTTTTCCCAGCACCACTTGTTAAAGAGATTGTCTTTTCTCTGTTGTGTATTCTTGCCTCATTTGTCAAAGCTAAGGTGTCCATAGGTGTGTGGATTTATCTCTGGGCTTTCTATTTTGTTCCATTGATTGATATTTCTGTCTTGTAGCTTTGTAGTAGAGCCTGAAGTCAGGCAGGTTGATTCCTCTAGTTCCATTCTTCTTTCTTAAGATTGCTTTGGCTATTCGAGGTTTTTTGTGCTTCCATACAAATTGTGAAATTATTTGTTCTAGTTCTCTGAAAAATATCGTTGGTGACTTGATAGGGATTGCATTGAATCTGTAGATTGCTTTGGGTAGTATACTCATTTTCGCTATATTGATTCTTCCAATTCACGAACATGGGATATTTCTCCATCTATTTGAGGCCTCTTTTATTTCTTTCATCAGCGTTTTATAGTTTTATATATATAGTTCTTTTGTTTCTTTAGGTAGATATATTCCTAAGTATTTTATTCTTTTCGTTGCAATGGTGAATGTACTTGTTTCCTTAATTTCTCTATTTTTTCATGCTTAGTGTATAGGAATGCAAGGGATTTCTGTGTGTTAATTTTATATCCTGCAACTTTACTATATTCATTGTTTAGCTCTATAATTTTCTGGTGGAGTCTTCAGGATTTTCTATGTACATGATCATGTCATCTGCAAATAGTGAGTTTTACGTCTTCTTTTCCAATCTGGATTCCATTTTTTTTTTTCTTTTTCTGCTCTGATTGCTGTGGCCAAAACTATGTTGAATAATAGTGTTGAGTGTGGGCACCTATGTCTTGTACCTGACTTTAGGGGAAATCCTTTCCATTTTTCACCATTGACGATAATGTTTGCTGTGGGTTTGTCATATATAGCTTTTATTATGTTGAGGTAGTTCCTTCTATGGCTGCTTTCTGGAGCATTTTTATTATAAATGGATGTTGACTTTTGTTAAAGGTTTTCTCTGCATCTATTAAGATAATCATATGGTTTTTATCTTTCAATTTGTTAATGTGGTGTATCACATTGACTGATTTGCAAATACTGAAGAATCCTTGCATCCCTGGGATAAAGCCCACTTGGTCATGGTGTATGACCTTTTTAATATGTTGTTGGATTCTGTTTGCTAGAATTTTGTTAAGGATTTTTGCATCTATGCTTGTCAGTAATAATGGCCTGTAGTTTTCTTTTTTTGTGGCATCTTTGTCTGATTTTGGTGTTAGGGTGATGGTGGCCTCATAGAATGAGTTTGGAAGTTTACCTTCCTCTGAAATTTTCTGGAAGTTCGAGTAGGATAGGTGTTAGCTCTTCTCTAAATTTTTGGTAGAATTCAGCTGTGAAGCCGTCTGGTCCTGGGCTTTTGTTTGCTGGAAGATTTCTGATTACAGTTTCATTTTCCATGCTTGTGATAGGTCTGTTAATATTTTCTATTTCTTCCTGCTTCAGTTTTGGAAACCTGTACTTTTCTAAGAATTTGTCCATTTCTTCCAAGTTGTCCATTTTATGTATATAGTTGCTGATAGTAGTCTCTTATGATCCTTTGTATTTCTGTGTTGTCTGTTTTGATTTCTCTATTTTCATTTCTAATTTTGTTGATTTGATTCTTCTCCCTTTGTTTCTTGATGAGTTTGGATAATGGTTTGTCAATTTTATTTATCTTCTCAAAGAACCAGCTTTTAACTTGGTTGATTTCTGCTATGGTCTCTGTTTTTTTCTTTTACATTTATTTCTGCCCTAATTTTTAAGATTTCTTTCCTTCTTCTAACCCTGGGGTTCTTCATTTCTTCCTTTTCTAGTTGCTTTACATTTAGAGTTAGGTTATTTATATGACTTTTTTCTTGTTTCTTGAGGTAAGCGTGTATTACTATCCACCTTCCCCTTAGCACTGTTATTACAGTGTCCCATAGGTTTTGGTTTGTTGCGCTTTCATTTTCATTTGTTTCTATGCATATTTTGATTTGTTTTTTGATTTCTTCTGTGATTTGTTGGTTATTCAGCAGCGTGTTTTTCGGCATCCATATGTTGGAATTTTTAATAGTTTTTCTCCTGTAATTGAAATCTAATCTTACTGCTTTGTGGTCAGAAAAGATGCTTGGAATGATTTCAATTTTTTTTTTTTTTAATTTACCAAGGCTAGATTTATGGCCCAGGATGTGGTCTATCCTGGAGAAATTTCCATGTTCACTTGAGAAAAAAGGTGAAATTCATTGTTTTAGGGTTAATGTCCTATAGATATCAATTAGGTCTAACTGTTTTATGGTATAATTTAAAGTTTGTGTTTCCTTGTTAATTTTCTGTTTAGTTGATCTATCCATAGGTGTGAGAGGGGTATTAAAGTTTCCCACTATTACTGTGTTATTGTTAATGTCCCCTTTAATACTTGTTAGCATTTGCCTTACATATTGTGGTGCTCCTATGCTGGGTGCATATATATTTATAATTGTTATATCTTCTTATTGGATTGATCCTTTGATCATTATGTAGTGTCCTTCTTTGTCTCTTTTCACAGCCTTTATTTCAAAGTCAATTTATCTGATATGAGTATTGCTACTTCTGCAGTTTTTGCTCTCCATTTGTGTGAAATAACTTTTTCCAGCCCTTCACTTTCAGTCTGTATGTGTCCCTTTTTTTGAAGTGGGTCTCTTGTAGACAGCATATATAGTGGTCTTGTTTTTGTTCCATTCAGCCAATCTTTGTCTTTTGGTTGGGGCATTCAATCCATTTACATTTAATGTAATTATTGATAGGTATGATCCTGTTTCCATTTACTTTGCTGTTTGGGGTTCGAGTTTATACACCCTCTCTATGTTTCTTGTCTAGAGAAGATCCTTTAGCATTTGTTGGAGAGCTGGTTTGGTGGTGCTGAATTCTCTCAGCTTTTGCTTGTCTGTAAAGATTTTGATTTGTCCTTCATATTTGAATGAGATCCTTGTTGGGTACAGTAATCTAGGTTGTAGGTTTTTCTCTTTCTTTCTTTAAAATATGTCCTGCATTTCCTTCTGGCTTGAAGAGTTTCTATTGAAAGATCAGCTGTTAGCCTTATGGGAATCCCCTTGTGTGTTATTTGTTGTTTCTCCCTTGCTGTTTTTAATATTTGTTCTTTGTGTTTGATCTTTTGTTAATTTGATTAATATGTGTCTTGGGGTGTTTTTCCTTGGGTTTATCCTGTTTGGGACTCTCTGGGTTTCTTGGACTTGGTTGGCTATTTCCTTACCCATTTTAGGGAAGTTTTCAACTATTATCTCCTCAAGTATTTTCTCATGGTCTTTCTTTTTGTCTTCTTCTTCTGGGACTCTTATGATTCGAATGCTGGGGCGTTTAACATTGTCCCAGAGGTCTCTAAGGTTGTCCTCATTTCTTTTAATTCATTTTTCTTTTTTTCTCCTGCTTCATTTATTTGTACCATTCTATCTTCTACCTCGCTTATCATATCTTCTTCCTTAGTTATTCTACTGTTGGTTCCCTCCAGAGTGTTTTTGATCTCATTTATTGCATTATTCATTATATATTGACTCTTTTTTATTTCTTCTAGGTCCTTGTTAAACATTTATTGCATCATCTGAATCCTTGTCTCCAGGCTATTTATCTGTAACTCCATTTTTTTTTTCAAGATTTTGGATGATTTTTACAGTCATTGTTCTGAATTCTTTTTCAGGTAGACTCCCTATCTCATCCTCTTTTGTTTGGTTTGGTGGGTATTTATCATTTTCCTTTACCTGCTGTGTATTTCTCTGCCTTTTCATCTTGTTTAGATTGCCATGTTTGGGGTGGCCTTTCTGTATTCTGGCAGTTTGTGGTTCTTCTTTATTGTGGAGATTCCTCACTGTGGATGGGGTTGCACAGGTGGCTTGTCAATGATTCCTAGTTAGGGAAGCTTGTGTCGGTGTTCTTGTGGGTGGAGCTGGATTTCTTCTCTGGAGTGCAATGAAATGTCCAGTCATGAGTTTTGAGATGCCTCTGGGTTTGGTGTCACTTTGAGCAGCCTTTATATTGAAGCTCAGGGCTATGTTCCTGTGTTGCTGGACAATTTGTGTGGGATGTCGTGTTCTGGAACTTGTTGGCTCTTGGGTGGTGCTTTGTTTCAATGTAGGTATGGAGGCTTTTGGATGAGCTCTTATCATTTAATGTTCCGTGGAGTCAGGAGTTCTCTGGTGTTCTCAGGTTTTGGACTTAAGCCTCCTGCCTCTGGTTTTCAGTCTTATTCTTATAGTAGCCTCAAGACTTCTCCATCTATACAGTACCAATGATAAAATATCTAGGTTAATGATGAAAAGTTTCTCCACAGTGAGGGGCACCCAGAGAGGTTCACAGAGTTACATGGAGAAGAGAAGAGTGATGAGGGAGATAGAGGTGACCAGGAGAAGTAGAGGGGGAATCAAAAGGCTAGAAAGCAAGCTAGACAGTAATCAATTCCCTATGTGTCCTCCACTGTCTGGACCCCTCAGAGATGTTCATGGAGTTTTACAGAGAAGAGAAGAGGGAGGAAGGAGACAGAGGTGACCAAGAGGAGAAAAGGGGGGAATCAAAAAGAGAGAGACAGATCTAGGCAGTAATCAGTTCCCTAAGTGTTCTCCACTACCTGGAACACACAAAGAGATTCACAGAGTTGGGTAAAGAAGAGAAGAGGGATTGAGGAGATAGAGGCAACCTCGTGGAGGAAAAGGAGAGTGAAAAAGGGGAGAGAGCAATCAAGACAGTAATCAAACTCCCAAGTAAAAATGAGTACTGAAGATTGGGTTCTTAAAGGTACAAAATTGATAACAAATACCAAAAAGCAAAGATTAAAAATCTAGAGTAGAGGTTAGACTCTCAAAAATACAATATTAAAAAACAAAACAAAGGCAAAAAAATCATTATATATATATGAAATTTACTTTAAAAATAGGGTCTTTTTTGCAAGGTAATAGTAGGTTATAAAAAATAAAATTAAAGAAGTAATAAAGGACTTAATTTTTTTAAAAAAATTAAAAATTGATAACAGTAAAAATATATCTAAGAATTTCTCTGGAGCTGTTGTGGACAATGTGGGGTCAGTTCAGTTTCAGATAGTTCCTTGATCCGGCTTATACTTCTCAAGATCTATAGGCCCCTTCCAGTGTAGTCGGTGCTAACTACAGGGTTTTAATCTGTTGCACCAGGGTTTAATCTGTTGTGTCCACTTCCAAAGTGGTTCCCTCTGTTTATTTTAGCTTCTGTTTGCTGGTCTCTTCAGTGTCTAATTTCCGCCCTGACACAAGGGGGCAAATGTGGTCACTTATTTAGGCTCACTTGTTCAGTTGTGCTGTGGGGAGGGAGGAACCCAACAAACAACTATCACTGGCGTGTGTGGGGAGTGCTCGCAGTGTCTCAGCCGCGCTGGGTTGGTCCCTGCTCACAGCGTGTGTGCTTTCATGTCCTACACTTCCCATGCTCTAGGTTGCTCTGCCGGGGAACTGTCTGAGGTGGGCCCTGGGTTGTGTGCACTTCCCAGGTCTAAGATGCTCAGGTTCAGTTTCTCAGGTACTCCACAAAGCCGCAGACTTGGTTAGGCCTGCATTTTGTGCCCTTCCCAGGTCCGAGCAGCTCAGGCGACCAGGTGCTTGGTGAGCACAGTCTCCCCAGGTGGGGAGTGAGTCTTATCAACTCCCCGGTCCCAGCCCCTCAGTGTCCTGGGTGTGCAGCAGGCACACCTTCTCAGGTGCTGTGTGTCTCTTCTGGGGAGCTGATCTCTGGCTGTGACCCTCCCGGCAGATGTCAACTGTCCAGAATCCCAAGAAGACTTGGTTAGCAATAGAGCCTGTTTGCAGTTTGGTAGAGGATGCCTCTCTGGAGCAGAGATGTCCCCTTTCTGGCTCTGGCTGCTCCCTGCCTGCCTGTCTCTGGCGGGGGATGGGCCAGTCCACAGAATGCTAGCTCTCCTCTGGTATTCCCTCAGTCCTTTGTTCTGTGAGCGGGCCTGGCAGAACCTTAGGTTCTGGCAGTGCCTTAGGTTAGGGCTTTTCGTGGGATAGTTCTCTCTGTGTCTCTCTGTCTCTGTCTCTCTCTCTTTTTTCCTCTCTCTCTCTGGCTATCTCACATTAGTTCCCTCAGATTGCCCTCAAGGCATTCAGGCCCGGTCCTTATCCTAAGCAATGCAGCCCAAACCTTCCTGTTCAGCCCCTGCTTGCTGGTGGCAGATGCCAAGTGCTGGGAGTTGCCATTAGGCACGTAATTTGTGGGTTTTAATTATTTTTTTTTTTAATTTTTCCTCCTGGCTATGTTGCCCTCTGAGATTCCAAAACTCCCCACAGACCTGCCAGTGAGAGTGTTTCCTGGTGTTGGGAAACATCTCCTCTTTAAGACTCCCTTCCCAGGATGGATCTCCATCCCTACCTCTTTTGTCTCTCTTTTTATCTTTTATATTTTGTCCTACCTCCTTTTGAAGACAATGGGCTGCCTTTCAGGGTGCCTGATGTCCTCTGCCAGAATTCAGAAGTTGTTTTGTGGAATTTGTTCCACGTTCAAATGTTCTTTTGATACATTTGTGGGGGAGAAAGTGGTCTCCATACCCTATTCCTCCACCATCTTAGGACTACCCCCACTTCTGTCATTTTAAATTAATTGGTCCTGTATAAATCAGGATTATATTTCTACCATTTTAATTTGGTTTAATATATTCTTAGTCATCAAAATATTCATGTCTTTGGACGCTTATTGGTAAGTATTCATGGTATATGAATAAGTATTATCAATAGTGTATGACCACAGTCATACAAAAATAATGTATGCTTAGTTGTTTGTAGACATACACAACTAGAACTCAAACTATACATTGCTTGTGATTATGAAAAAAATTGCATTTTCTTGTGCTTTTTATATTTTTAAATTTTACTGATTTGGTTTTGCTGGGTCTTTGTTGGTGCCTGTAGACTTTAGCTGTGTTAAGTGAGGGTTACTCTTTGTTGTAGTTCACAGGATTTTCATTGCAGTGGTTTCTCTTGTTGTGGAGCACAGGCTCTAAGCACATGGGCTTCAGTAGTTGTAGCATGAAGGCTCAGTAGCTGTGGCACGTGGGCTCTAGGGTGTGTGGGCTTCAGTGGCTGCAGCTCACAGTCTCTAGAGCACAAGTCAGTAGTTGTAGCAATCAGGTTTAGATGCTCCATGGCATGTGGAATCTTCCCATAGATGGGATCAAACCTGTGTTCCCTGCATTGGCAGGCAGATTCTTATCTACTGTACCATCACAGAAGCCCTCTTGTGCTTTTTAATTTGCAATAATACACATATAAACCTTTAAAAGTTGGAAATATTATTTTAAAAATACCATTCCTCCCCTCAAGTGTTTCCAAGGTTTCCCAGGTGCTTCCCAGGTTTCCCAGGTGCTTCTCAGGCTTCTCAGGTGGCACTAGTAGTAAAGAATCCACCTGCCAATGCAGGAGACTTAAGAGATGCAGGTTCTATTCCTGGGTTGAGCTGATACCCTGAAGGAGAACATGGAAACCCACTCCAGTATTCATGCCTGGAGAATCCCATGGACAGAAGAGCCTGGTGGGCTACAGTTCATGGGGTCACGTAAAGTCGGACATAACTGAAGCAACTTAGGACACACGCATGCCTTCCTCCCCCCACTTGAGTCAAGTAAGAGAAATATGCATGTGAACAACTAAAGTAAAATATAATATAATATGTGTGTATAAAACTCTATTAGCCTTTGCCCTGCTTCATTCTGTACTCCAAGGCCTGTTACTTTGCCTGTTACTTCAGGTGTTTCTTGACTTCCTACCTTTGCATTCCAGTCCCCTATAATGAAAAGGACATCTTTTTGGGGTGTTAGTTCTAAAAGGTCTTGTAGGTCTTCATAGAACTGTTCAACTTCAGCTTCTTCAGCATTACTGGTTGGGGCATAGGCTTGGATTACCGTGATATTGAATGGTTTGCCTTGGAAATGAACAGAGATCATTCTGTCGTTTTTGAGATTGCATCCAAGTACTGCATTTCAGGCTCTTTTGTTGATCATGATGGCTACTCCATTTCTTCTAAGGGATTCTTGCCCACAGTAGTAGATATAATGGTCATCTGAGTTAAATTCACCCATTCCGGTCCATTTTAGTTCACTGATTCCTAGAATGTTGACATTCACTCTTGCCATCTGATGTTTGACCACTTCCAATTTGCCTTGATTCATGGACCTAACATTCCAGGTTTCCATGCAATATTGCTCTTTATAGCATCGGACCTTGCTTCTATCACCAGTTCCATCCACAACTGGCCGTTGTTTTTGCTTTGGCTCCATCCCTTCATTCTTTCTGGAGTTATTTCTCCACTGATCTCCAGTAGCTTATTGGGCACCTACCGACCTGGGGAGTTCCTCTTTAAGTATCCTGTCATTTTGCCTTTTCATACTGTTCATGGGGTTCTCAAGGCAAGAATACTGAAGTGGTTTTCCATTCCCTTCTCCAGTGGACCACATTCTGTCAGACCTCTCCACCATAACCCGTCCATCTTGAGTGGTCCCACACGGCATGGCTTAGTTTCACTGAGTTAGACAAGACTGTGGTCCATGTGATCAGTTTGGCTAGTTTTCTGTGATTATGATTTCAGTGTGCCTGCCCTTTGATGCCCTCTCACAACACCTACTGTCTTACTTGGGTTTCTCTTACCTTGAACGTGGGGTATCTCTTCATGGCTGCTCCAGCAAAGTGCAGCTGCTGCTCATTACCTTGGACGAGGAGTATCTCCTCACGGCGGACCCTCCTGACCTTGAACTTGGAGTAGCTCCTCTCGACCCTTCTGCACCTGCACAGCCGCCACTCCTGGGATGTGGGGTAGCTCCTCTCGGCCGCAGGCCCTGACCTCAGACGTGGGGTAGCTCCTCTCAGCCACTCCTGCACCGTCGCAGCCTGGTGCTCTTGGTCGCTGCCCCTGACCATGGGCGAGGGGTTGCTCCTCTCGGCCATGCTTCTGGGCCGTCCATCGCAGCCCGTGCGCTTTTGCGACTGAACTGAACTGAACTGATGTATGTGTGTGAATTTCACATCTTTGTTATTGTCAGCTATAGAGCCGTCATGCACTAGACAGCTCTGAATCTTAACTAGCCAAGAGCTCAGGTTAACTGCCCTAATTCAAATCATCCAAGGGACTGCTGAAATTGGCAACAACAATTGAGAGTAAATGTTGGGTCAGTTTATCTTAATCCTTATGTGTGGTACTATGGCTTGCAGAGCCTTTATGAAATGGAACACCCTATCTCCATCCCAGCTTCATGAATGTTACAACTACAGAAAAGAATCATGTTGATAGTTAACAAAGTCATGGTATATTTGCCAAATAGTTCTTTCTTCTTGGCATCAGAGTTTGATGGTGACCCATTCCAAGTTTTGAAAACAGAATTATTAATGAAGTATTTAAACATGAACTATTTGAACTACTTGACTACATGAATTCCTATAAAGAATACCAGATAAATATCTGTGCAAGTGCAGTAGTGAGTAATTTTACCAGTTCAACTGGAGTCTTAACTAAGAAAATATGCCTCTTTCAAGGAGTAATATTTGTTGGTGCTTCTATGAAACTGTTTTTCCTAAAATTTAAAAATTTCAATAAAGCAAAAATCCAGCATGATTATACATTAGAATAATAGGTAAGAGGTCACAAGATCTTCAGGTCATAAAAGAAATATGAAAGTTCAATTTTAGGTGAAATTAAATAAAGGCAAAATATTAAACCATCAACACTTTCCAAAAATTAACAAAAAAAAATGGGAAACTGAATTATGTGTTTAACAAAAATATCTTTAAATACATTCATATTATCTAATAACATTCTGAATTAACTTTTATATCTACAATGTTGCATTATAATTTGTCATGTGCATATGTGATCTTCAGTCCAAAATAATAAATCTGGCATCTTTAACAATAAGAAATAAATAATCATTTGATAAAACACTTTAATGATGCAACTTGTACTATAATTTAAAGGTTTTCTATTATGTTTAATTTCAAATCTTGTAACTGTTTTAGGTATTTTGAAAAAATAAATCCAGTATACATGTGTACATTTCAACTAAGCAGAAATATCTTATCACTATTCTTTGAACATCTGCTCACTATAATGCAAGTTTACATATCAATGTGCAGTACAAATTTGTAAACATGAACATATGAAACTTTGAAAGGAAATGACACTAGTCTTTTTCCTCTCAATATTTTATTGAAACAGCATGTCAAAAGTTGGCCAGCATCACACATGTAAATAGTCTTAATACTGGATATGTTTCAAGCATTCTGCATATTTATTTGCTCTATGTTGACATTCAAACCATGTTTATTTACACAATTTTATTACAAATTATCATTTAATTGCAGACCGAACCTAAGAAGAGTAAATGTATATTAAAGCACCTATATCAAAGCAACAGTCACTGATGGCTAAGCTATGCATTTGGTTTGTTTTAAATTGCTCCAATAAACATGTTAAATTCCAGTGAAATTGACTAGTAAACTGCTGCTGTATGCCAGGATACTATTGTTATTTCGCCTAAATAAAGATTTTTCAGCACAAAGGCAACATATCTCTAAATTGGAGTAAAAACATTGTACTTCCATAAAATGTTTTTACTCCAATTCAATTCACCCTATCAATTCAATTCACAAAATGCAGTACACGCAATTAGACTTTTCTAAGTATATTTAAATCTGTCTTTCCATATAAGAACACATAATTAATAGTATAAGAATGCAATGATTAGATGTTCTTTGTAGCATCCTCTTTTTTTTTTTGAGAAGAGGAGGGAGAAAAAGCAACATAGTATAAATTATTTTAAAACAAAATGAAACTAAAACCCCACTGGTTAAATGAATTACAGTGTGACATCTGGAACTTAGCAAATTGCATCTTCAAATAAGGAAAAGATTTGTTATTGAGATTTAAAACAGTGATAACTGTATATTACCCTACTGTATACATGGACATATAATACTATTGTTTCAAAGCATCTAGATTTGTCATCACAATGTTTGTGGATTTTTGTAAAATATATTTAAAATATTTGTACAAATTTATTTCAGTCATATTCTGGCTTACCATTGCATCAGTAACAGTTGAAAGATACATAATGTCAGCTTTATGTGCACTGTGATTTTCTTCAAGGTGCATACTATAAATAATTAGGATAATTAAAGGGAAATCTTCCATAATATCCAATAAAGATGCTTGTCTTTATTCACTGTTGGCACTTTTTCAAGTTGTCAGTGCTTAGAACTCTGACCATCCAAAGACAGATTCACTGATTCATCACTTGCTGATTCTAATTTTTCATTTATTGTGTGCCATAGACTCAATTCAAACTCACAAAGAAGAAATCATGTCTACTCCTAGACTGCCTAATAGCAGTGAAATATCATGAACATCGAAATTCATAGCTTGAAGAAAATACAACTATGTTTATAATATAACAAATAGGAGTAATTATATTAATGTTTGAAGACTCTAATATTATATAATCTAAAATTATGTATTAGACTTTAATATATAAAATATAATGTCCAGAGGGCAAACTTGCTCTGTTTAATGAAAAAAAAAGTTTTGATGCTTTAAGTTTGTTACCTAAACTTATACTTTGGTGATTAAAATGTAATGAATATAGGATTTACCCATTTAGACATGTGTTCTGCAAACAGGCTCAAACTTGAACTCAAGCCCTTGATTTCAATTTGACTGACTGTTCCACAAAGTAGAAATTCTTCCTGACACTGGGTCTTAGCTTGACTAAGCTAAGTTGCAAAGATAAAGCAACATTCACTTATTTCCTGATTCAATGTACAAATCTTATAAAGTAAATGAAAGTTTATTTTCTCTAGATTTATTTTGGTTATATAATCAGATTTTTATCTAGATAACCAAATTAAATAACTGAATTAAACTGCTTCTGATAACTAAATTAAAATGCTTTTTTTTTTTAATGGGATGAAGTAGATGTATGCATGCATGCTAAGTCACTTAAGTAGTGTCTGACTCTTTGCAACCCTATGGACTGTAGCCCGCCAAGCTTCTCTGCCCATGGGATTCTCCAGGCAATAATCCTGGAGTTGATTGCCATGCCCTCCTCCAGGGGATCTTTCCAACCCAGGGATCTAACTTGTATCTCCTGTGGTTTCTCCATTGCAGGCGAATTCTTTACCACTGAGCCACCAGGGAAGCCTAGATGTATATATATGGTCAAAACAAATGGAAATAGCAATTTTAATTATTAGCCTTGGGAGTCTATTATGTATCATTTGGTCACTTTCATGTAGTACTTCATAATTTGTCTAACTAGAGTGACTTTTGATTTTTGTAGGTTTTAAAAGCAAACCTAATATTCAGTTGACACAGCTGAAATTAATATAATTTCATAGCATTCTGTTTTTCACTCCATAATCATTAGTCTCAACTTACCAAGTTACTCAAGTTTTGCACCATCCTATTTGGTAATAGCATAGCATTTGGTAATAAGAATTTATTTAATATAAAATAGTAAGGGTACTAAATACTAATTGTACATGAATTAGAAATGATAGCAATTTCCCACAGATGAGACACTTGTTCAGAAAATAGAGGACTGCTTACTGAACTTCTTAAGGTCTCTTCCCAGTCTAATTTTCTATAAAGATTTTCCCTTGGTTTCTTCTTCAATTAAAAGTATTGAATTCAATTACAATTTGTGAATATTATATAAAAATAGCTTAAAATAGATGTCTGGGTTCTAGCCTTTAAATGTTTTCCCCTTAATATAAATCACCTTTCCCAATATAGTTTGTATTAGCAATTGTATATGGATTATACATAGAAAAATTATCTGAAATATAAAGTATGGTGTATATATACTTGAGCAGCTACAAAATTAATGCCTTTTCTTAAATAACCATTAAAAAGTAACCCAGAGATTTTCTGGATTTTTCAGCCAAATACTTTATGGTTTTAGTTGCTAAATATCTGCCATGTAAGTCATCAGAATAAGTTTTATTATAATCTGACGTGGGAGTTTCTGCTTTAAAAAAATCATTATTTTAGCAGTAAAATTTAGCCTACAGCTTTCCTGTTTAAGAGTAGACAGGAATAGTGTGCTTGCTACTTTAATCCTTGATTTGATAAACTTGAGTAGTACAGGTTTTCTGCCTCAAAGACTTTTATAACAGGTACCTAATTAACTTGGGCAGTAAATAATTTTTCATCTTGACTAGAATACTCAGTTTGAATGCAACTATGTGCTGTTCTATCCCTATGCACAGAAGTGAAAGGGCATATAATTTTAATGCATGTATAATTTTGAGCAAAATAAATAATGTTGACACGTGTGCGTGCTTCGTTGTGTCTGACTCTTTGCCACTCCATGGACTGCAGCTCACCAGGCTCCTTGTCCATGGAATTTTCCAGGCAAGAATACTGGAGTGGGTTGTCATTTGCTCCATCAGGGCATCTTCCTCAGTTAAGAATCAAACTCATGTCTCTTGCATCTCCTGCATTGGCAGGCAGATTCTTTACCACTGTGCCACTTGGAAAGTCCAATAATGATATGCTCTCCCTAATATGGGACTTCCCAGGTGGCTCAGTGGTAAATAATCTGTCTGCCAATGCAGAAGCCACAGGAGACTTGGGTTTGATTCCTGGGCTGGAAAGATCCCCTGGAGAAGGAAATGGCAACCTACAATAGTATTCTTGGCTGAAAAATTCCATAGACAGAAGAGCCCAGAGGGCTTTAGTCCATGGGTCACAAAGAGTCAGACACGACTGAGTGACTGAGCATGCTCCCTAATATATGTTGGAAAAGTTTTTAAAAAGCAGCTTTTCAATGTAATTAGTTTTTCAAGTCATACCATTGTGATGTGAAGGGCCTTGGCTTAATAAATTGTAGAGCTAGCAGCACCAAATTAAAATTAAAATCCAAGTCATCTTAAGGATATAGAGGTTATACTTAACAAGTCTCTCCAGAAAATTTAGGACCAGGTCAAAGGAAACTTATCAACTTCATAAACTAAAATTAAGTCTCATTTATGCTACTTTTGTGTAATTTACCATGATTGATGCAGAAGAGTGAAATTAAATTGTACCATTGTAATGCTAGTTTCATATTTATGGATTCAGCTATATTCTCACAATTCAAATGATAACTTTTAGTCTTTTAGAAGGACTACAACAATTTGTATTTGTAAACTGTATACATAAAATGCCAGGTTTGCTAAAGTACTAAGTAAACAAACATCACCTGAGAATGATCTAAAAAAATAAAAGAGCATAAAAGATCAAATTTATTTAGAATATTTTGCTTTTGATTTAATCTTCATGTTCTTTCAGGATTAAATGGTCCTTAGGCTGCAAATATTAGTATTAGAATGTTAATGTCCTTATTTGTATCTTAAAATTGAGGCTAGTAGTTCCTTCAACAGCAGAGTATAAAAGTATAAGGCAAATGAACAATTAAATGTTCTACAGTTACGAGATAGATAATTAAAATGACACCAATATTCATAGGTAAAATTGAAATTGTTTCATTTCTTTCACAGGAATTAAATCTATCTTCTTTTGGTCGTTGTCAATATGTAAGAGACAGTTGATGTGGTAAACAGGCTTCGCTATAATTAGGGACTTTGTTACCTGAAGTCATTTTTCACTAGTAATCTTATCTCATCAAACAATATTTATTGAGTATCTTATTTTGAGACCTAAGGCTACTGTAATCAGAGATTGATATAGGTCATATCTGACTTATGACATGCCATAAGGCACTTTAAATGCAGGACAGAGGAATACCCTCTGATAATGAAGCTTTTTAAGCCCTTTAGTTTTTTACCATTTTTGGTGACACATAAAGAAAATATATGCTTACATGCAGTCATTTTAGGAACATGACTATTCTATTAAAGGCAATGGTTAATTTTTGGATACCAATGAGTGTGACTGTATTTGCCTTCTATGAAAGAAACTTGACTATTGTCATTCACTTTAAGATGGTTGGCAGCATTTACCAGTCCAGGTGGTGTGGAGAAGTTGTACCTATAAAAGCCATAGGAAGGATGGAAAGAACAACCAATTGCTTTCTGAGCAATGGGGTTTGGTGATAAAATATTTTCAAGTGCCTGTAATTCATACACTTGATTGGAAGAATTAGGTGCCTGTAGACACTGTCCATTTAAGTCTTCAGATGAACCATTTTTTGAATTGGTGACTCCCAAAGAAGATAACATGGGAACTTCCATCATGAATGGGGCTGAAGACTGAGAACTGTTGCTTGCTAGACTTTCAAGAGCAGGCAAGACAAGACGCTGCTGTTGCCAAAAATTAGTTGGGCAAATCTTGTAGCAAAGGGGCAGGTTGATATTGTGTAGGTACACCTCTGGACAGGGAATTCCAAGGGAGCTTGTAGGTATACGAAATGTGGAAGGGGAGAAAGGTGGAGAAAGCAAAGAGCTCAAAGGAGAAGGAGCCCCTCCACTAGAGGTCACTGGGGATGAGCCGCTGCTTCCACCTGTGAATGATAAGTCAATCAATGAACAATGAACTATATGTTCCTACTGAATCAGTAATCATGTCCATAACTATCCCTGCTTCATTCTTAGATTAGCTTTCCTTGCAAGTTTAGAGTTATTTTGCTGTTGCTGTTTAGTCACTAAGTTATGTCCAACTCTTTTGAGAACCCATGCACTGTAGCCCTCCAGGCTCTTCTGCCCATGAGATTTTCCAGCAAGAATTCTGGCATGGGTTGCCATTTCCTTCTCCAGGGTATCTTCCCAATCCCAGGAACTAACCTGTGTCTCCTGCTTGTCAGACATATTCTTTACCACTGAGCCACCATGGAAGCCACAGTTATTTTGACTCCTTTGGAAAAGACCGTTCCTCTGATCAAAGTTGAATATGGTATCTCTATTACTACCACTACTACTTTTAGCATTACTATCATGTATCATGCATTGAGCATTCATTATGCTCTAGAACTATACCAGGTACTTGAGCAACATTCATTCAATGAATTACAAAAGAAGCCTAATTAAATATGATCCAGAACCAATTATATCTTACAAATAAAAGTTTTTATTTTTAACTTAAAAAAATTACTAAAATAAGTACTTGATTAAATTGAACAAGTTGGTTGAGATTCTATAGAAAGCTTTAGTTGATTAAAAAATCACTGCATATGAAAGTAATCTTATAAATTTAAAAAAAAGAACATTTAATATATTAAGTTTTTCTCTTATGTGAAAATCACAGATGGGTAAATTTCCATGGTGCACAATATCCAGAGTTAAAGACAGTTTTACAGGTTAAAAATACCAAGATGAAAATGAAACTGTTCATACCAGTGTTGTTAGGTGATCCTTTATGGTTGCCTAGCATCTACTAAAATCAGGGATAAATATAATATCTAGGAAAATCTAGATTCTACACCTTATATTTGTAATTATTTAATTAAAAAATTGGTTATTGACTGAGCTTGATCAAGTTTTTGTGGAGTCTTTTAGGTGCTACTAGTTTTCTTAGGGTTTCTCTGGTAGCTCAGCTGGTAAAGAATCTGCCTGCAATTTTTTTTTAACTATTTAAAAATACTTTTTGTTGTTCAGTTGCTAAGTCATGTCCGACTCTTTTCAACCCAATGGACTGTAACCCACCAGTCCCCTCTGTCCATGAGATTTTTCAGGCAATAACACTGGAGTGGATTGCCATTTTCTTTTCTAGGGGATCTTCCCAACCCAGGAATTGAACCCATGTCTCCTGCATTGCAGGGGGACTCTTTATTGCTGAGCCACCACAGAAGCCCATTTTTATATGTAAACATAGCTTAATCCTATATCAATAGGGTGGCAAATATCTTTTATAATTAAACATCCAAATATTATTTTATAAAAAGGGTACCCCTTTTCTTTGTAATTTGAGAATATTCTGGACATCTCTTTTTTTTTTTTTGGACATCATAAATAATTGAGAAAAATATGTATTTTAAGTTATTAATGATCATCTTTAGCTTTTTACAAGTTAATGTGTTTTGTGTTGACTTGGATAATTTAAAATCATTCTGCCTAGATGCTATAAAGTGATACTATCATATAAGTGTTCATATTTTTCTAGGCAACTTGAACCAAATTAATACAGTCAATTCAGTGAAATATTTCACTAAATAATTAGACTTGATTTCTTTACATTTCAATTAGTTATTATGATATTTTTATGCAAAATTCAACCTAACTATAATGCAACTGTAACTTTCAATTAATGTTTAAAGACAAACAACGTTAATGGAGTAAAGACAAAAGGGTAAAATAATTCCATATTGCTCATGAATAAAGACTTTTCTACTTATAATTGACTATCATAGTAAATGAAGGTATGCATTCTTCTACCAGAAAGCCTGAATTGTCAAATTATTATTTAGTCATGTCATGTACTACCTGACAACAAATGCTCTGCAGCTATTTTAAATGTTTATGGCAATTAAGCAAATTGGAATAGCTTAGTATTGTTTTTGGCATTTATTTTTCCTACTCACAATAAAAGGAAAATTGAAGCCAAGTGATGATGAAATTTAATGGAAGTCATTTTTATCATGTGCTGAAAGTATTTCATAAAATATAAAATATTTATTTTAATATCTAATATATTTGAAAATAAGGCCACTAGTGCACCCCAGGGCTTCCCTGATAGTTCAGTTGGCAAAGAATCTGCCTACAATGCAGGAGACCCCGGTTTGATTCCTGGATCAGGAAGATCCACTGAGAAGGGATTGGCTACCCACTCCTATATACTTGGACTGTGGTAAAGAATCTGCCTGCAATGCGGGAGACCTAGGTTCGATCCCTGGGTTAGGAAGATCCCCTGGAGAAGGGAAAGGCTACTCACTCCAGTATCCTGGCCTGGAGTATTCCATGGACTGTATAGTCCATGGGGTCACAAAGAGTCAGACACGACTGAGAAACTTTCACTTCACTTCACTTCACTTCAGTGTACCACTGGCAGATTCTAAAGAATATGAGATCGTGGGCTGCTGAAAGACCCAGGTGATTTCTACAACTCTCAGGATGTATGATAACTCAAGAAGATATAAGTCAGTAAATCCATCATTAATTATCATGTTTATGCTCTTTTCCATCTTGCCAGTTTCCCTGCCTTTTTGCTTCTTACCTTCTCATCAAGGTAAATATACACTCACTTGATTGTAAACACACATTTTCTAGCATGTACTTATAATCTTGTGTAGTATTTATACAGAGCTTCTGATGGTCATTATTTCATTAACATTCAAAAATCAAAATTAATAAAACATCTTACTTTGTGTGTCTGCACCAAAAGTTTTAAAATCCAAAGTGAGAGAAGGCCTCCATGGGTAGGTCTCTAAAAGTCCATCCAGTACACCCCTGAAAAAGATGTACCACCTTTAGCAAGTTGAGAATGCAATTCCTGAAAATTATAATTTATTTTAACTTTTGAGTTATTTTGTTATAGTTTTTAAGAGTGAATAAAATTCCCAGTGATTATTCTTAAATAAAAGCCCAAGAATATAGAATAAATAATATCTTAAAAGTGGGTTGGGGAGTGGTTGGGGGGAGACAAGATTTTAGAGATAAAATATCTAGGTTTCTTTCTTACTACCTACTAGTTACAAAATGCAGGGACTCTGGGCTTCTGAGCCACAGTTTCCTTAGCTGTAGTACTTGTGAAAAGGGCTATATAAACATTAGATGTGACTGTTACATTGCTTACCTGCTTCTTCCAGGATCTCTAAACCCTTTAGCAAAAGGATTCCTGTCTATTTTCAGTTTGGTAATCTAAGGATTCAGAAGAAAAAGAAAGACAAAGTCAGTGACCTCAGTAGAAAACACTGTCATTGTCGTTGTTGCTTTTAATGGTTACAACAACCAAAAAACTTTCCAAAGTGTAATATAGCATGTTAAATAAACATTAAGCATATTGCTAAGTCAAATTTGGAATGTTTATCGCCTTTCTCTCCTGGTAGTCTTTGTCCTGCTCTCCTTTAACACAAGACCCACACAACTCATGATCAAACTTGCCTTGATTACTAGCAATAAGACTATGGATTCTTTTTAATGGATTTCTTTTTAATTGTGGAAAATTGAATCCATATAGTACAACTTGACTCTGTCCCTAAAGCTTCTCCAAAGCCATCCCTGGTTGCCTGGGACCTAGTTGGCTTTACCTGCTGGTTTTGGTAAGCTGTCACCGTGGTGAATTCAGTTTCTTTAAAGGAGAATGTTTTAACCCCTTCAGCAGGCAGAGACTGAATCCGGGACATATCAACCCTGCTGTCTTGCTTCATCACGTGCACACGGGGCTTGTACTTGTGCATGGACTGCAGAATGATCTGGAGGAGAAATAATCAAATGCTGCCTAGTAATTAGCTTCACCTCCCCTACACTGGCCCCCTTCTCATCAGCACCCTGGACCTTCCCACCCAAAAGTGAAGCTAAATCAGAAAGCCTAGGCTAACCCCACTTTTCTGTGCCATTTGGCACTAGACAGAGGTCCTCAGGCATAAGGGGTTTCAGGAAATGGACACCACAGTGGCACCAGTTAGCAGTGGTTCCATTTCCAGTTGGGGTATTTTCCTGCTTCCAAATGTGGATGACCATGTAATGTTCTCAAGTGTCATTGAGATCCAACTGCCTGCCATAATTTCCCTGGGCTTAGTTAACTGATGGGAACCTATTTGACCCTCCCCACCTCCTAAACCAAGAAGACTCCTTCTTCCTTTTGTGGCTAGCACAGGGTCAGGTCAGGCAGGGCAGAGGTGATGTGCACTTGGGAAGAAGGTTCAAGGTCTATGTGACGTGAAAGGCCTTCCACGCCGGTGGGTTGTGGAGAAGACTTCCACCATACAGAAGGTGCACCTCAGGGGAAGGAAATCAGAGCCCACAGTGATTGCCAGGAAAGATGAAGTGCCAGATTGCTCAGGTAAGCATTCCCTTTCACTCTCCCAACCAGACATCCTGGTTTAAACAAGTCACATTCAGTCCTCAAACTTCTCTTATTCACCATCTCCAACCCCCAGCATTCTCAGATGCCAAACAAAAGTCACAAGAGCTACTTTGGTCACTGGCCCAGAACTTGGACAGTTCCTGAAGACCACAACTAGTATATCTGGGGGACACCTTCTTGGCCTTTCCAGGGTGAACCTCCTGCTGACGCCTTGGCATCCTCCTCTTCTCCTTGGGACAAAGGATTGTGCACACTTACATGACCTTTGTCATCCATCTCATTGTTGGTGAGTTTCACACGATCAAAGCTGATGATCTGGCGCATCCATGTCTCTCCCGAACAAGGTGAGTCTGGGTGAATATAGACCCTGGGAGTGATGCATGAGTGGTCTGTATTCCCGGCTATCATCCACTGGGAGCTGTGATAGATGTACCTGAAAATGAGTGGAGTGTGACTTTAGGCACCAGCCAAAGCCAGGGGTATGGGCTGCTGTGATCTGGTTCTAAAGGACTTGGTCAAGTTTTGCCTGCTAATCTCAAAGTGAGTGGGAGTGTTCAGTAGCTCAGCTGTGTACCACTCTTTGTGACCCCATGGACTGTAGCCCGCCAAACTCCTCTGTCCATGGGATTCTCCAGGCAAGAATATTGGAGTGGGTTGTCATTTCCTTCTTCAGGGGCTCTTCCCAACCCAAGGATGGAACCCGCATCTCCTTGTCTCCAGAATTGCAGAGGGATTCTTTACCACTGAGCTGCCGGGTTTAACATGATTTCCAGAGAGAATCCAGGGATAGAAAGCAAACTGTAAATAAGCATATATCATTAAAATGCTGCAAAGTGCCAGGGCAAGTATAATGTCATGGGATTTCATAATCTGGTTTGTATCTCCTCACAGAAACTGCAACAAAAATTGATCTAACTTGTTTCACCATGCAGAGACACCCGGAAAATCCTCCTGTCCCACAAGCGTCAGGGAAGAAGCAGAGGGGTGAGGAAAGTATCTGTGCGGCCCACTGCCACTAGCAGTTGTGGAAGCCCCTTTGGCCACAATGCTTTATATCAGAATGCCCTCAAGGAACTCTGCCCACTGTGGTCTTGATTTTCCCATTGTCTCCAATCTTTTTATTTTTCCACTTAATGTTTTTTTTAATTGAAGGATAATTGCTTTACAGAATTTTGTGGTTTTTCTGTCATACATCAATAAGAATCAGCCACAGGTACACCCATGTTCCTCCCTCCAAAACCTCCCTCCCATCACCCTCCCCATCCCACCCTTCTAGATGTCACAGAGCCCCTGTTTTAGTTCCCTGAGCCATACAGCAAATTCCCATTGGCTATCTACTTTACATATGGTATTGTAAGTTTTCATGTTACTCTCTCCATACATCTCACCCTCTCCATCCTCCCCTCCCCCATGTCGATAGGTCTATTCTCTATGTCTGTTTCTCCATTGTCTCCAATCTTAATGGCTTAGTTATGTGCCAAATTCCCAAACCAGCTCAAGCATGAAAAGCAGCTTGTTCTGCTATTTGGGGGTTAGGGTCCTAACAGGTTCTCCAGCCCAGCCTAATTCTTGCCTCTCACACCCAGCACTGGGCGCTATGCAGACAGTTTCCTAGAAAGGCTAGACACCCATTTCAGTCAAATGCTCATTTGGCTGAGTGAAGGCAGGGGCTGCTGCCCCAAACCCTTGAGTTAAAGCATGCAAAGACCCCAGCTTCTGGGGTGCTAGCAAAGAGCCTCTTAGCTTTAGATCAGTGTGGCCACTTTTAGCCTGCTTTAAGTAGAGAGCTTACATTAAGAGAAACATTACTTGTATTCTCTGGGACCTGGCCTCTGCTTCAGGGAAGAGGCTAAGGAAGGACCTAGGTGAGATAACTGTTTGACTAGCTTTGGGTGGCAAATTAGAATATTGCTCAAGGACCCTGCCCTAAAATAGCACAGTCCAGAGCCCAGTAGAGCCCCAGAAGCCCCAGCATTTCTCCCCAAATTCCTTTAAACAACTTCCTTCCCAGTTGCTGAGCCCACACCCTCTGCAGTTTGTGGATTCACGGCTAGGATAGAGGGTTAGCAAGAGATTTGGGGGTACACTGAAGCCCCAGTTGAAATCTGTGTGCCAGGAATGAGAGAAAAGAAAAACAAGTCTTCTTTTCTCTCAGTCTGAACTCCCTGAACTCCAGTCTGAGGGAGAAAACTCAACTCTCAAAGCCCACAGAAGAATAATTCCCCCTTCCTTGGTAGAGTTTTCAAAACAGTGCTTTCAGGTTCCATAGATCTGAATACCCATTCCAGGCCTGTAGTACACTCCTTTGGTCCCAATTACCTATAGCGTTTGGAATCTACTGGCACCACATCAATGGCCACATAGTACTGTTTCCCTGGGTCCAGTCCTTTCACTTTGACCCGAACAGAGGGGAACATCCGCCTGTGGGAGAGAAAACAGTGACTGACCTGGGTGAAATTAGAAATGTTTGGAGCAGGGGAGAGGTTGGGGACAAATGAAAATTGAAGGCATTTGCAATGGTCTTCTCATTCTAGACAGGTTCAGGAATGACATTTGGTGCATGAAGAAAGGTTTCTGCTTATATATTTGATTGAACAAACTCAAGATTTCTGAGTGGAGCAGAATATTCTTACCATAAGGCTTTCGTCTGCCCCACTTTCCACCACCACCACCATATGGAAGAAAAACAGGAGAGAAAAACCTGTGCCCCTCCCATCAGTGGTGCTTTCTGTAAGGCAGATTCCGGAAAGATTTAAATTAAGAAGATTCACGTACACAAAAATTACCTAGGTGATTGAGGAAACTGTCCCACAGGAAGAGGGAAAGACCAACCTCAAATTGATTTGGGCTCAGTTTAGTGGGCCTGCTTGATGGGATATTGTTCACTAATAACTGTGAGGCTTAACAGAGGGCCTGACTGTAGCTTAAGACGTGGGGGTGGCATCTGGCACCTGCCTTGGCAAGTCTACTTTGTATCATTTACTATACAGGCAGAAGCTGAGAGAATTAGTTCTTAGAACAGGGTGTACAGGAAAGAAATGATGAGCCACTAACAATGGCCAGGCATGGCCTACTCTGGTCAACTGAGAGACAGTGGTTCCTAATACTTTTCTGGGGTGTGGATATGGGGAGAGAGGTACAAGAGCATAAAACTGGAAGCACTCATTTTATGGGATCAGAACATTAAATGCCTACTATGTGAAGCCCTTGAACAACTTGGGCAAAGCCAAACCTGCCAGCCTTCGTAATGATCATCTCAGTCCCAATGTCATGGAATCTCTTCCACAGCTCAGATCCTTGAAGTTCCACTTGAATAATATCTTTCTCTTCCAGACTTCCAAAGCTGTTGCAGCCGAAAGTAGTTGCTAAAGGCTCTGCTTTGGATCGCTTTTCTGTGGGAAATAGAGACACCCAGAGTTTGAGAGAGCTTCACAGTCGTGCTTCTCACTGATGCCTGTCTCAGAACAGACCAGCCTTGTCTCTTTCCTGGGAACCTTGGAGACTAATTTCCAAGTTCTTCACAATAACCAATGTATCCCCCCTGATGGAGAGAAGAAGACCCAGGTGGTACCCTGTGAAATGCATGACCCTTCTTCAAATTTGCCCGTTCTCATCTCTTTTGGAGACTTTTGGTCCCTGATGCTGAATCACCTGGGGATCTGGGTCCTTGCCCTGCTTCTTACTCTGAGAAACAGCCACCCTCTGGCTCTCAGGGTTTCCAGGAGGTTGGAGAGCCTCACTTCACAAATCTGTCAGGATTTCCCCTTCACCACAAATGAACCACAATACTGTGGGCGAGGCTCTGAAACTTCCCCCTACAGCCAGATGGCTGAGATATCCCCGCAGCCCGGAACGCGGCCAACAGCTGGGCCAAGACACTCTGTGATAGGGCTAAGACATCCTTTGATAGGGCTAGCCACCCTCAAGCAGCCTTGAGGCGCCAGTCTGAGACTTTCAGACCCAGCAAACTAGGGTAGCCGGCGGCGCAGGGATTTGGGCTGCGGTAGGGGTTCTTGCCTGGAGAATCCCAGGGAGGGGGAAGCCTGGTGGGCTGCCGTCTATGGGGTCGCACAGAGTCGGACGGGACTGAAGCGACTTAGCAGCAGCAGCAGCAGCAGCAGGGGTACTTACCAGGCAGCTCGCTCTTCCTCCCGGCGGCGGCGCTGCTCCTTCTCTCCTCCTCCTCTCCACCCTCTTTCTTGAGCAGCTCAGGTTGCGCCTCTTCTCTAGGGTCTCGTAGTTTTCTTTTGCTGGGTCTCCCCACCAAGGCTTCCACCGAGAAGGCGTGCGCCCGAGAGCTCAGAGCCATCCCTGGAGAGGTTGAAGAAAACTGTACTCTGCAAAGTTTGAACCTGAGCTGGGTTAGGGAGGGAGAGGGTGGGAGGGCGCAGAGGATAGGCAAAGGAGGGAAAGCGGGAAAATCAGAAAAACTGAGAACTAAGAATTTTTTTTTTTTCTAAATCGATATGCAGGAGGAAAAAATGTATAATTTTTACATATACATATAAATGTTCTTTGAAAAGACAGAATGCAAGAAGATTAAACTGGAGCTAGAGTCCTCTGGAGTCTAGTCCCCTTTGTGGTCTCCTCCCTCCCAGTAGACATGTGCAGACCATCAGTCCTCAAATCCCTGATTCCGGGACTTGTCAGAGCTCAGAGATTGGCAAGCACAGCCCTTTTAGGGAGCAGACCTGCCGCCAATGGCGGCTCAGGCCGCTCGGATTGGGAGATAGTGTTGCATCGAACTCAGTGAATACCCGGCTGGTCGGCTGTTCCTAGCCTCCACTGTTTGTTTTGGAAACTGTTGGAAGCATAGAAAAAAAAAAAAAAAAAAAAAAAAAAAACCGTGAGTGACACTTCAGAGTCTGACAGGGAGGGGCGGTGGGGGTGTAGGGATAGAAGGGGTTGGAGGTTGATTGGAAAGGAGCTCAGAATAGTCTAGTGAGGAGGAGGGGTATACAAACTTACTGTTTTACATTAAATTGTGAAACTCGAAGACACGCAAAGTAATTGCCCACGGGGGACCACTTTTCCAAAAAAGTGAAACTATTATTTAACCAGATCCAGAGAAGTATAGAGGGGTCTTTTGTTCTTAAGTGAGTACACTAGGGAAACAAAGAGCAGCAGGAGCTTTCTGGGCCTGTCTGTTCTACAGTCTGGATCTCAGACTAGATGGGCCCTGTGCTGGTCTGACCTCCTTATCTAGGTGGGGAGATAAGAGAGTGCAGGCAGGAGATTCCCAGATGACCACTTTCAATGATCAAGAACAAACCTGGGCCTTCAATCCCTGCTTCTACTATGCCCAGTATTCCCACATACAGCCTCTTACAGGATTTAGTTAACAAACACAGCCTAAGAACTCCAGGGCCACAAGCAGAGGACCAATTAGAATTGTGCTTCCAGTGATGTGGCACCTCAAAATGTTGTGCTTAATAACTGATTCCATTGTCTCCTGAAATATCTTCCTGGGCTAAGTTTTCTTTTCCTGAAAATGGATAAAGTCACCTTCTTTGTGTCAGGAAGCAACTTGCCTACCACTTCCAAGGACTGTGTTTATGCATGCAGACCTGAGAGGCCGGCCTGTGTGCCTGGGATTTAGTCATACACTTTTCATCAGGCATTCCTGGGCTTTCCTGCAAACTGCATCCTAACTCCTGACATTTTCACCTTTTCAGAGAGCTGAACTCTCCCATGTGTACTGAACTAAGTTGTAGTTAATTCATGTTAACTTTTTTTCCAAGAGTAAAGTTATTGCAAGCCTCAGAACCAGCTCCCTGATCTGTTCAGTTGCCAAAGCACTAGGCTGTCAGCTACCTGGGGCATGAGAATATACATTTATGTTAGAAGTTCTTTTTTCCACTGCTGAAAGTTTCCTGTGAATATTTTCTTTATTTAAACCAGAAACACTCATAAACCTTTATAAGAGATTCTTCAGCCCACATGGAACATGCAGAGAGAGAGAGAGAAAGGCTCTGGAACCCATAGATGCCCACATTAGAAAGAAATTTTTTTGGTTGACAATTGGAAAATCCTTACAGTAAAATGTTGATTTTGAATTGCCAAAAAATGTTATAACTAGGAACACATACAGAATTTATCTCTTGAAGGAAAACTAAATTTGTATTTAATACAAATCAAATAGATTCAAAGTCTATGGAGATAAAGAGGATATAGACGTGCCTTAAAGTATATATGGTTTTAAAAGCTCTTATTGAACATGAAAACTGAACTTGCTTTAAGGAGAAAGAAAGCAGTTTTTAATTCTCTAATAAAAATCTAATATTTTATTAATCACTATAAATAGGTATTATGGGGTCACAAAAAAGTAAAACACAACTGAGCAACTAAGCAACAGCAACAAATAAATATGTTATTTAACACATGCACAAAACAAGGTCAACCCTGAAAACATTGCTTCTGATGAACTGTATGTGTGTTAAAATAAATGTTCAGATTTAAGTTTGTTTCTGAAAATGTTACATTTCTTGGATATTTATGAAATGAAAAGGACAAAGACTCATGGCCTTTCTAGTTTTCTATATAGGCAATGTGGGTTATTTGGAAAAAAGTATGTGTATAAAAGCTAAATCTCACCGGAGGGGAAAAAAAAATCTCACTTTCTGCAGTATTTACTAACCAAAGAGATTATGTCAAACTCATGTGAAAGGATTCCAACTGCCACTTTTAATTTATAAAAGAAGGAATGAAGCATACTTAATGAAATGAATATTTAAAACATATACCTATATTGTTCATGCATGTGTGCTAAGTCTTCAGTTGTGTCCGACTCTTTGTGACCCTGTGGACTGTATAGCCTGCCAGTCTCCTCTGTCCATGGGATTCCCCAGGCTAGAATACTGGAGCAGGTTGCCATGCCTTCCTCCAGGGGATCTTCCCAAACCAGGGATTAAACCCATGTCTCTTTATGTCTACCTGCATTGGCAGGTGGGTTCTTTACCACTAGTGCTGCCTGAGAAGCCCTTACCTAAGTATAAATAAAATAAAATGCTTTGAGACTGGTCATACCTAGTGCCACACTGGTAAAACTACAAGGAACTTCATGATAGAGATTGTTTACTCCAATAGTTATTCTTCTTTCTCTCCCTTGATACTCATTCCCCATGGTTAAGATATTTTGGCATATTACCAAGCTTGTAGTATGTGAGTCTGAAACAATTTGCTTATGGTCATTGTTGCCATTTCTTGGGAAAAGCCTGCCTACCAAAGTCAAAAAGTGCAGAGAGTCAGTTTCCTCACAACATCATTTGAGTACCTGAATTCCACTTTGCCTGAACTAGCTAAGTTGCTTACACAAATAAATAATCTTTGCTCAAGTGAGTTTCAGCTGGGTTTCTATCACTTGCAAGGAAAATATTCCTGATAAATACACTCATCTTGATAAAAATTTGGAAAAATCAACTTGTTTCCCTAATTCTTCTTCCTTTCCTCTTCCTCCTTCTTCAATACCACCGGTTCTGTGAACTACGAAATTACATGCTATACACTATCTTAGAGTATAAAAACCTGGAAGAAAATTTGACTTTCTACATAAATTACTAGGACTATGATAATTAACAAAAAGGAATAAGACTCAAGCAATAGAGCACATAGGAAGACAGACTTCAGATTCATACAGACCTGATTCAAATTCTGACTTTGCTACTTTCTATCTGAGAGACCTTACACAAGTCTTTTTTACCATTCATTCTCTTTCTTCTAATATTTCAGTTTTTACTTATAATACCTTCATAGAGTATGTTTCTGTAAGAGTATGTATCTGAGGGTTAGTAAAATGATATACACAAGCCACTTAGCATAATGCCTGGAACATAGTAAGTACTCACAGCTGTTTTCAACATTAAAGAAATGATAGAGGTTAATTTCAAGAATATATTAATATTTACATTAACTATATAGTTATAAATCCTTTGTGTCCAGCCATTAGAAACAGAAGAACTTTACACTAATATTGGCACCTTCAACTTTTGTTTAAATCATAAAGCAGATTCAAAAGTTCAGAAGTCTTTATAAAGTAATCAAGTTTCTTAATTTGAGAATAATTTTAATAAATTCAGCTAGTGAATTAAGCAAAAATATTGTATTTCAGCTTCTAAATCCATGGGAAATACATCTGTTAGAATACATATTCTGATCTGATTCTATTATCTTGAACTTGAAAAGATATTTTTGATATTTTACCAATTCAGTGTGAGTATATGTTTTCTTCTTATGGTAAGTAGATAAAATTTATTAATTATAGGCCTCAAACATATAGCTGAGTTTTCACTCCAGAAAATTAAGGAAGCAGGTCTAATTAATATTAAAAGTAATTCTCACACTGAATCCTTCAACACTGGGTAAACCTAATTCAATATCATTCAATAACTTGGTATTTTAATGCATCTAGCAATTGTACTGTACATATCAAACTTTGTAATAAATGTTCTTAGGTAGAGTAGAGGAAGAAAGAGTAGGAAAATAAATTCTTATCTGTGTTCCTTTCACTTTCATGGTGAGGATTGGGAAGTTAAATGCTTATTCTTGACAAACATTGGCTGAGGGGAAATTCATTTCTTTGAATTTAATCATGTCATGTGTTCATCAAATGTCTGCTATCAAGTGATGAGGGCCTTCCTATGATAATAATTATAGCATTGCTTTTGGGTTTATTATACTCCTCATTCTCATTGAATTTTATATCAAAGGTATGCAATTTTTCCCATTCTTCTATTCAATTTATAACTTATTACTGGTGGTCTTTTTAAAATGTTTGGCTCTAGGAAGTTGGCCCTGAGAAATATGAGGACAATTTTGTCTTTAACTAATTTGGTGCAGAGAAGATGAATGAAATAAAAATAATAACCACTCCTCCCAAAAAATAATAAGCCCAGAAGTGGCTCTACTCTAGAGTGATTGCATGCTCAGCCAAAGGCAGCTAGGACTGACATCCAACTAGTCCATGGAAAGGAGATCTTTAGAAATCAGGTACAAATTTAAGCATCTGATGATATCTGATATTATGGCAAAGGGTTAAATGCAATCTGAATGTTGTTGAAGTGTTTGGTTCAGTAACCTGCTCACCCTGCAGGGCTGGGAAAGGCACTATCCCTACCTTAGAGGCACAGTGTGAAGCTCATTGCAAGACCAATATACAAGGCACTTGAGCTGGAAAACATCCAGGTCTGCGTGTAATCTTGGATACATCTCCATAGGTATTTATCTCATTCTGCAGCCATTAAAGCAGAGGGGAGGATATTAATGCATTTCCTCATCCCTTCTTACTCTCTCTCTCTCTCTCTCTCTCTCTCTCTCTCTCTATATATATATATATATATATATATATATATATATATATATATATATGTATATATATATAAAATCAATTGTATGTTCATAGCTAAAAGACAGCTTAGAAACAGAAAAATTAAGAGTTCTTTTCTTAAATTTTGAGTGTTAATCACAATGTATCACTTGTAGTAGTGTCTCCTAATATGAGCATTTTCTTGCTTATCAACCCTGGCTCAGTTTATTGCTAAAAAAGCAGTAAATCAATTGCCTTGTGTATCAAGGGAAAGCTTTGCCTGGTAAGTTTTGCTTTTTAAATGTCAGATTTCTGTAAAAATAAGGCAAACAGGTTTGTTGCAATGTCCATTCTAGTATTTTAGACTATCTACTATATGACAATTTTAAAAATTAATATTTAACATTTACAGAAGTACTAATGGGAAATATTTGGCAGTAGGCTGAGGGATTTTCCCTAAGTCCATCAGAACATGAAAAGTAGGCAAACACCTACCTTGTTTATGCTTAAAGCCAAACGATGTTACTTTCACCATTTATCTGCCTTCCCAGGGTTCCTATATTAATATTACTAGACAAAAAGCTGCTTCTGCATGAAATAAATGTTTCTAGAGTTAGGACACCCTGATCAATACTTCCAAGGGGCAAAAGGGCAGGCCTTAATACCCAAGGAAATATACAAAAGAAGCACTACTGAAAACAACAAGGATCTGACTACCCAAATCCATCATGTTTTAATTACTGGGGAAGAAAGAGCATGAAGGAAAGGCTAAGTCAATGGATATGTCTATTGACAAATGAATGCCAGCCTTTAATAAACTAAGTCCACAGGACCATGATGCGCACCCTGGCTGAAACTCACTCAGGTCACTGCTCAGTTAGGGGACTGACTAAATCATCTCAGTGAGTGGTTTAGTCACTAAGTCATGTCTGACTCTTGTGACCCCATGGACTGTAGCCCACCAGGCTCCTCTGTCCATGGGATTTTCCAGGCAAGAATACTGGAGTGGATTGCCATTTCCTTCTCCAGGGGATCTTCCCAACCCAGGAATCGAACTCAGGTCTCCTGCATTGTAGGCAGATTCTTTATTGACTGAGCTATGAGGGAAGCCACTCAGTGAAGCCAGTTAAATAATTGCCACTTCTTAAGCTCTGGAATTTGCACCTCCAGCTTAAAACTTAGCTCACCTGACAGCACACACACACAAAAAAAAAGTAGATAGAAAGTTGTAAAACACTTTTATTTTTGTGTTTTGTGATGGTGAATCCAGAGTCATTTAAATTGTGTGTGTGCAGGTTTCTCGTGGGAAGTGATTGTTGAACTTTTTCAAGGCAATGGCCAGTAACTCTTTGGAAAACAATTGCATTAGGATGTTTAGTATGCTAGCATACCAAAACACTTGGTATCACTTCACAACTGATTTCTCATCTCAGATTATGGTCCTGTTCTGATTTATTTTATTACAAGGAAATGAAGTTTGAGAACTCTAGCTTAAACGGAAATGTAGTCATTATTTTCCATTTTGGCAAGCTTAAAACTACGATCATTTTCACTGACACACATATACATCCTCTTCTCTTTTCCCTTGTCTAAGGACTAGCTAGAATGTCTCAATGTATTAATAAGCTTTTATGGCTGGAAGAAATTTTTTACAAAAGCATTTGTTTGTATGCATGTGTTTTGTGTGTGTGTGTGTGTGTGTATTTGGATTTTCAAGTAAGAATGCTTAAGGACACATATAGAGAGTAGTATGAAGTATTTTCCTCATGAGTGGTTTCTTAAAAAATAAAAGCAAACAGATGTTCTACCCTCCATTCCCCATCATTTTATTTTGCCATTGAAAAAATTTAAAAGTCAATTTTGAATGTTCTTTTTAGGTGACAGTGAGTTTATCCAACATGGATTCACCATTTATTTTTCCTCTAGATGATGTCTTGATAAACTGGAGCCACCACAGAATGTTTGAGCTCCCCAAGGCACCAGAGATGGCTTGAGCTGAGGATCTTCGTTTGAAAGAGATCCCAGTGCATTTTATCAAGTTCTCTTGAAACAATAAGCCAGACTAAGTCAAGCTGTCATGGAGGCATCTGATAGAAGACTCAGTGGGACTCTAAAACTGCCACGCTCCCAGTTTCTTTGTGTATCTTTATGTCTCTCTCTGTGTCTCTTTTTTGTACCAGTTGAATTTTTCTCCCTGTGGGTTTCTGTTTCTCTCAGTCTCTGTGAATTAATTTATGCCTTTGTTGCTCCTTTTCTCTTCCTCCTTTTCTCTCTCCTTCTTCTGTTTAACCCTCTTTTTCCCTCTCCCTGTCTGTCTCTGTCCCTTATATTCTCCTTCTATCAATAACCCAAGAAGGCCTGTATTACTAGGAGAGTACTGTACAGAAGCAACTGTACCACCTTACAGCAATCTCTTGACATCTTTTTCACTCAGATGCCCTCTGTAGTCACATTTTTTAGCTTGAAGGCAGGCATGTAGCATGTGTTTATGTGTGTAGTTTCACAACACAGTGTCTTAACTAAAGCTCTGGTGAGAAAAAGCAGGAATTAGTAAAAAAAAAAAAAAAATCTTTTGGCACACCCTGCTTCTCCTTCCTCCCTCCTCTAAGGATGGCCAATGCCACACATTTTGAGGTTCAGGCCTCCTCCATAGTGTTAGGGACTGAAGTCAAGATGAACTCAGAAAAATTCTTCTGGCTTAATGATTTGGAGCTCCTTGGAGAAGGGCCTGGGGAGAAAATATCACAACTCAGAGCCCTTCTGCCACCTCTTAGTGCTAGACATTTACCACTCAACTCAGTATGCTTCCCTCAGATCTGACCTCATCACAGGTCAGTCCTCACCTTCCAGGAAGGCATGCAAGCCTCTTCCTTTTTCTCCATGAAGTTTCATGGGTCCCCAGGAGCCTTCCCACAGCAATCTTGCCCAGGAGAAGGACTATTACTGGGTCATTTTGGTGTCACAGCATACCCTCAAAAGACAGGCCAAGTCTAACCTTTATTCATTTTAAAAGATTAACATTCCACTTCACGTCTCCTGAGTAGAGGTTTCAGGATGCCTGTTACATAGCCCCCAGTTGAAGAAGATGAAACCAACCATTATGACTTCAGCTGGACTTCCTTAACTTTATGGACTTGCCAAGTGATAGTTAATAGGAAAGGCAGATACTGAGATGAATCCTTCCACCTAAGGCCCCCAAAGAAAACCTGCAGCATGGCCAGGAAGGCAGAATTTTTTTACCTGGGAGGCAAGAAATGGTTGGTCGCTGCATCAAGATGCTAGGCAGGACCCTGGTCTGAAAGTCAAGTCTAAGGCTGGGCTCATTCACTCCACAGATGCCAGTACCAACAGCCTCCAGAGTCCAGAGGAGAGTGGCTCAGAGCTAGAGTAATGAGAACACTATGTTCTGGCCCTCCCAGCTACTGCATTTGCTCTTCCTGAATTGGACTGGCCCTGCACCTTCTTCCATGCAGAAGACCTGCCTTGACTCAAGGCAAGCCACAAAAGCACAATGACAGTCTGTGATTTCAGCACTTAGGGCAGCAAGGTTTCAGGCTCCCGGCCTCCTTCCTCAAGCCTTTCTAGGAAGCTTGCTTGGTTGTGCTCTGATCTGAGCTGCAGGCAAATGCTTCTTGGGAACCTGCCTCCTAACCAGAAGTAGATTGACTATACAAGTTGAATTGTCCCATCCCCATCCCCATCCCTAGCTGCTGGAAAACTCTTTTCAAATCCCAATCAACAGCAGCTCAGTAGCTCTGCCTGTGGGGTCCAGCAGTCTGCTCTGTTTCCAGGTGGTCCACCTAGGGACCCATTCAGTCTCAGCAATTTCACATAGGCAGCCCACAGAGGCAGCCAATGATATGTCCCTTAGACAGCTCAGAAACTCTCAGGGGCCATGGTCCCTCATCACCAAACCCTACACTTCCCAAAGGAAAGAGTCAGGGCTTTCCTAGGTGGAGATATATACACTATCATACACTAGGGCTTCCCTGGTGGCTCAGTGGTAAAGAATCCCTGGGTCGGAAAGATCCCCTGGAGGAGAGCGTGCAACCCACTCTAGTATGCCTAGAGAATCCCACAGACAGAGGAGCCTTCTGGGCTACAGTTCATTGGGTCGCACAGAGTCACACATGACTGAAGTGATTAAGCAGCAGCAGTAGCAGCATATATATATATATATATATACTTATCTCTAGGGAATCTCACAAATGAGTTGGTCAGTGTATTTTCCTGAGGCAGACTAGAATATTTGATTTTTTACCTGATTTACTTCTTGAGTAGCTCAGAGAGAATTGAAAAGGGCTAATATTCTAAGCTGGAAGACTTTACTAGCGCCAAGAAATCTATGGGAACTAGAAAATTAATGCTCATTTTATCCTCTGGTGGGGTGTTTCCCTGAGAAGACAGATTTCGAATCAGTGTGGTTTAATTGAATGAACGCTAGAGAGCATTCTTTTCAACTGCCGGGAGCAGGAGAGCTTAACCTTTCTTTAGAGGGCTGAGGGAAACTCTAGCAAGCCCACATTTGGCTACCCTACTGTGAGGTCTTTTTTGTGTTATCTGGGGGCTTCCCTGGTAGCTCAGATGGTAAAGTGTCTGCCTGTAATGCAGGAACCTGGGTTCGATCTCTGGGTCAGGAAGATTCCCTGCAGAAGGAAATGGCAACCCACTCCAATACTCTTGTCTGGAAAATTCCATGGATGGAGGAGCCTGGTAGGCTACAGGCCATCGGATCGCAAAGAGCTGGACATGACTGAGCAACTTCACTGGTTCACTGGAAGAACAAGAGGCCTCTGGACTGAAACTGGTGAGCCAGGTAAAGTGAATGCTGATCTTTCCTGGGAAACCAGTGGCCAAGGAGTGCTACACTTTATATATCAAAATCTGACACTAAATTATGAGAGTACAGTGTGTTCTCGAGTTGCTGATGTTTCCAACTCACAGTCAACCACTCATAAATGTAGTTGCTTTGGATGATTTCCTGTGCAAGTTATAATTGTTTAAAGAAAATTGTTGTTCTAAACTATTTTTTTCCCAGTGAATATTTCCCCTTTCTCTCAAGGAAAGTGAAAGAGATTTTATTTTTTGTTTATGAGTTAATTATTCATTTTATTTCGAGTTTTAAGTCCTAAAATCAATGTAAGAAACAGGTTCCAGCCATTTTTGAAGAGAACTCAGAAACAAGAATTTCCAACGGGGTCATTTCACTTCCCCTAAAGAGGAATTTTGAAACACTCTCAAATCTGTTTCTGGTCCTGGTTTCATGTTGGAAAATGTGTTTCCTGTTCTAATTGGGGCTATTCACTTTCGGTGATATTTAAAACGAGCCCTACTCAGTTGATGTTTAGCTAACTATGAAGAAAATGGCTCTTGATCAGGCAGGCAATTACCAAACCAAAGCTGATCACTTCCCAAGCAAAACAAACGAATGTGTAACTATTTTTCTTCTGCAGTAATGAACATGGCAGGCATTATTTTTATAAATGAAATAGAGTTTTCTTTGTTGGTGAGCACCAGCAGGGCTAGGACCCATATGACAAACTGTCTTTACTAGAACCTAGACCACTTATCTTTTTTTTTTTTTTTGTCCATGTGGGGAGGGAGCTGAGTGAACACAAGTACAGACAAGATCCTGCAGTTGCAGGTCACAGCCATCTGGAGCAGAAGAGATTTGTGGCTGTCTTGTCAACAATCCCACCCAGGCAACTCAAGAGACCTGAATCCTCTTCCCTCCCATCACTCTCTGCTGTGAGTCCATAGTGCTTGGCTTTGATCTATAACTCCAGTACTAATCAGTAGATACTTCACTTTTAGCCTTTGGGGAGAGAATTCTGGAAGATCAGGCTTGATTATCTTCAGAACCACATAGGTAGTCAGAGGACAAGTGTTTGCCAGAAATCCCCCTCTCAGTGTGCATAGGGCAGAGGAAGCTCTAGGTGTACTTTGCCTGCATAGATGCTGCAGTGATCTTAAACTGGGGACAAATTTTGACATTCCAAAGAAACTGCCATTTCCCCTCATGATTTCAGCAGGTGCCCTCAATTCCTGGTTGCTCCTAACAAGCCATACTCGGTAATTAGAAGAAAACAGAGGCTTGACTTCTCACAGTTCAGGAGATCTTAATAGAATTCTGGCCCAACACTGCACCCAGGTGTGGAGTCTAACAATATCACTGCCATTTTTTTTAAGTTTACTATTTATTATTGCTTTATATAATCTTAACAGCAACGATAAGAAATGAAGTAGGTAATTTCATTTCCCCATTACCCAGATAAAGCAGTGGAGGCCTAGAAAAATTACATGAGTGGTAGAACCAGTTTGCCAGTCTTCAGCTCTTCGGTGAGCTTCCAAGAGCACTGCTCACGAAAAAGTCAATTCCTAGGCAGGGTGATAAGGAGTCTGGGGTTCCTGAGGAGGAGAAAAGGGTCTGGAGCCCTTGAGGAGGAGATAGGGGTCTGGAGTTGTCAAGGAGGAGAAAAGAACAATTTTTTTTTCTTTAAGCCCAGAGCTGATGATTGTGCAACACAGCAATTAATCTTGCTCAATTATATATTTTCCCTTAAACTCTTTACCCATGATTATATAACAACAATATATCCTGCTTGAGGACATGTTTCTCCTTCTTGAGTACCTTCTGATAAATCCTGTTATCTTAAAATGTATATTATGGGAGTGGGTCTGGTAAGATCTTTCTATTGTTCTAATCCTATCATCTTAAATGTAAATTGTGGGAATGGGTCTAGTAAGATCTTTACAACCTTGAGACATTCTTTTGATTTATTGTAATAACAAATTAAAAACATATACAGCTCCCTTGCTCAGACTAATGAGTGTGGCATTCTCTGTCCCCCTTCTGATGTTTATGTTGGAAGCTTTCTGTGCCTCTTTTTATACGTTAATAAAACTCTGCTATACAAAAGCTCTTGAGTGATCAAGCCTGGTCGCTGGTCCCGAAGCTAAATCTTCTTCGGAGATCACGAATCCAACACCATCCGCTGTAAGCTATCACTCAGGGACCAGAAAGTATGGAGTTTCTAAACCATCTGCTACCATTACATGGCCCTCTCCCAGTCTAGATCCCTCAAGGGATTCACAGCAGGAGCAGTTTTGTAAAGCTTGGGGGTAAAACTCATTTGCCAGCCTCTCATGGAGGGCTGGCACCATTCTGGTTGGCTTGATCTTCTGTTCTGTGCCCCGGGTGCTAGCCCCTAAGCAAACCTGCCTGTCCTAGCAATTTGAAGAGCTTGCACCTTCTGATTTCTGACAGGAACCTAGCTTTCTCCAAGCTTATGACTACCCTGTATGCCCCAATGTGCTGTGAAGTTTGGGGGATAGGCTGCTGTCACACATCAGGGCCTCTAGAATCTCCTTCTTATAATGTAAAAGCTCTCTCTGAGGCAAGCATGCCTCCTCACAGACAGTACTTTAAGAAGTCAAAGCATAAATGTCCCTTTGTATCATGCTTCTCTTACTTTCTATTATCCAGTGATATCACCCTACCTATATTCAGCTTCCCAGCATTTCCCTGGACAGAGTAACCTTTAAATTATCACAATCCATGGGACCATGATTTATTAAGAATTTGACTTTGTGAGAAACCAAGAACATTTTACACAATTCCTCCTGCTAGAATGTATCAAAATGCCAGGTGTATTTTTAAACTGAGAACTTGAGGCTGTTTATTTTCACCATTCTCAGAAGAGGTTGACAGGACATGATTAATGGAAAATTACAGGCTAGGTTTTCAGAAAACATTCTCTCCTTTACTTAGCACCATTACTTAACTGTTCAGATTAGCCACTACATCTACAACTAAAAATATGTGGCAAATTTTAGGTGCAATTAGTACATAAGCACTTAAAAGGCCCAATGAAATAAAATTTGAAAATCAGGTTACAATTTTTATTTTATTGCATTTGCACATATATTTTGACCTCTGAATCATCATTATTTTGAAAGGCTCTTTCAACATTTGCTAAAACTCCTTTGAAATTTGAAGTGATTATAAGATTTTTTTTCCACTGTAGTAAATTTTAAACAACCACCACTTAAGGGAAACACAATATACTTTTCTATGAATCACTGTCGATGACACCAAATGTTTAGGTGATGTGATGTTGGAAAGAAGAAGCATTCCACAATATAAGATTCTGTGGTGCATGAAGTATATAATACTTCTGAAAGAAAGTTTTTTTTTAATTTAAATATTCATTTTTTTTAACACTTTCATTCTCAATCCTAAAAATAATCCATTGTGAGAGTTAAAATATCTGTGCTTTAGTAAAATTTAGGCTTCATGCTTTGTACAATCTTAATATACATGCTCTGGATTCAAAGATTCAATGAAAAATGTTTTGTTTAATATTTAAAAGTCAAGTTTATTTGATGACAATCAGAGACTGAAAGGGCTTCCTAGGTGGCTCAGTGGTAAAGAATCTGCCTGCAAGTGTAGGAGACAAAGGAGACACGGGTTTGTTAGATCCCTGGGTCAGGAAGATCCGCTGGAGAAGTAAATGGCAACCCACTCTAGTATTCTTGTCTGGAGAATCCCATGGGCAGAGGAGCATGGTAGGCTATAGTCTGTGGGGTTGCAAAGAATCAGACATGACTGAAGCAACTGAGCATGCACGCACATACTGAAAAATGACTGATCTTTTGGGTCATTCAAACAACTGAAGCAGATTGAGTGGCAGATCTAATTGACTGAATATAGCTTGGTCACAAGGACAGCTGCCAAAAAACGATGTTACCCCCTCAAAAAAAAAAAAAAAAAAAAAAGGTAGGCCTTGTTACTTGAGTGAATAAATTTTTACAGCAATCAATGGAAGGATTGTAGGCATTCCAAAATTTAGAAAACTTTAAAATGCAAGCTAGAATTACAATTATGAAATGTAACCTTATCTCGAAGTTATTATAGTGCATTTAGTGAACTCTGATTAAAGTGTAAAGGACTTTTTTAGATGGTAGAAGGTATTGGATGGTAATGTCAAATGTGTATTACACACTTTCTTGGTTTCTGATGTTTCTCTAATTTTTAGTTTTCTGTTACTTGGTGAGATTCTGAATTAGTTTTATTGCTATTATCTTTTTGGTTTTACATTTGTGATTGTGTTCAGTGTGAATATTAAAAAAAAGGGAAGGATGTTTTCATTATATAATTTCAATGCTATTTTTTAGTTACCTTTTCTAAATAAATGAAGTTCCTCCTTCCCCATAGGTATAATTAAAACATATATAGCAAACATAGCTCTCATTATAGTGGCATACAATTTTAGAATAACTATGTAACTATGTAGTCATCTATATTTCATCCATAAACTATTTTTTTCTCATTTTTTGATAATGATAGAACCCAGCTGAGATACTTTTATCTCTAGTTGAATGACACTACTTTAAAGCATCTCAAATAATGTTTTGTTTCTTTATCACAACACATTTCAGAAATGTGGACAAAGATCAACAAAATCATTTTAATTTTCTGTGATAAAAAATGAAAAGAATAACAAAAAGAACAACTGGGATAATATAATCAGGAATATTTTTAAAGTTAATGTATCTTTATATGGTATGTTGGGCAACATTTTACTGGAGTAAGTATATTTATTATAGATTGGCTCAGATCATTATAGCATTTTTTAATCTTACCGAGTCCCAAGAAACTTTTATGCACTCTGGTAATATGCAAATTACCAGAGTGTATCACTCTGGTCATAAGCAAAAAGAAATAAAATCCAAAATTAATGATTTGGAACTGATCTACATGCCATCAAAGGTAACTTCTCATTTTCAAACTTGTGAATATAAACAATATTTTAATTGTGTATTAATTTTTCAAAAGCTCAAGGATTAATTCTACAACATAACAAAATTCAGCTGGCAGGAGATTGAATTTTTCTGTGGTTCTATTAGCTGTTTAATTCTTGCAATAACAAAAAAAAAAATGATGTCTAGCTTTCAGGTAACAGTTCAGCTTGACAAATCACCTGTGCTTAATTTGGTAACTGATATTCTTATTCATTATGTTTTCATCTGATTGCCTTAAAGCTATGGTTTTATACAGTGTCATAGTTATGAATTTGATACTAACACATTTCCCATTATGAAATTTACTGTTATTAACCCATTACATAGTTGTAGAATTATTTATAAAGTAGATCACAGAACTTATAAGCATCTGACAAGATGTTCACAAGACTCCCCCATGCCCCTCATCCCTATAGATTTATGTTGTTGTCATTTAGTCACTAAGTCATGTCCAACTCTTTGCAACTCCATGGACTATAGCCAGCCAGGTTCTCCTGTCCATGGGAGTCTCCAGACAAGAATACTGGAGTGGGTAGTCATGCCCTTCTCTAGGGGATCTTTCTCACCCAGGGATCAAACCCACATCTCTTAGATCTCCCGCATTGGCAAGTGGGTTCTTTATTAGCGCCACCTGGGAAGCCCATTTACACTGTATTAAGTAATATAATAATTTAATAATATAATAATCTAGAAATAATTTAAAGTATTCAGGAGGGTGTTCATAGGTAATGTGCACATATTATGCCATTTTGTATAAAGGAGTTGAGCATCTGGGGACTTTGGTATCCCCTGGGTCCTGGGACCAATCCCCTGCATATATTGAGGGATGACTGTAGTTAAGTGACCTGGGTTGGGTCACACAGATGAAGGTTAGAATCTTAGGGTGGGATGTTTCGAGAGAACAGCATCAAAACAGGTATATTATCTAGGGTGAAACAGATCACCAGCCCAGGCTGGATGCATGAGACAAGTGCTCAGGCCTGGTGCACTGGGAAGACCCAGAGGAATCGGGTGGAAAGGGATGTGGGAGAGGGGATCGGGATGGGGAATACATGTAAATCCATGGCTGATTCATGTCAATGTATGACAAAACCCACTACAATATTGTAAAGTAATTAGCCTCCAACTAATAAAAATAAAGGAAAAAAACAAACAAAAAAAATGAATCTTAAATTTAATGTTTAATTACCTGATAACTTTGAGCAAATTCCTTAACCTTTCAGAGCCTCAACTTCCTCATCTATATAATATGGACAAGAGTAATTACTGTCTCATAGGGCTCCCCTGGTGGCTCAGACGGTAAAGAATCTCATGCAATGCGGGAGACCTGGGTTCTGTTCCTGGGTTGGGAAGATCCCCTGGAGGAGGGCATGACAACCCACTCCAGTATTCTTGCCTGGACAATCCCCATGGACGGAGGAGCCTGGCAGGCTATAGTCCATGGGGTTGCAAAGAGTTGGACACAACTGAGCAACTAAGCACAGCACATAGGGTCCCTATAAGAATGAGATAAGAATGATAAATGCTAGTTCCTAACTAAAAATTATTCAACACTCATTAACAACAAAAGCAACAAGAACAGGGATCATTGATTTACATCCAATAGTTAGAAGAATATTCAAATATCTGAAGAAATAATATGAGATGAGACATTTTCAGATGATTAATATATTTTACATTCAATTTGTATCATCTTATAATTATTATCTAAAGTTCAATTCCACCTTGGTTTAAAACAAAAGTGAAATATTTAAATTGTTGATATGTCCACACTTTGATTAGAAATGAAAGCTAACATAACATAGTATATTTTTTTAAAAGAAACCCTGAATACACTCTGCTTTCCTTTCCCATAGATTGTAAAAAAAAGGAAAAACTTTTTGTTTTGAAATGTAGGTTCACATGCAGTTGGAAGAAATAATACAGAGACATCCTATGTACCCTTCACCTAATTTCCCCCAATGATAACATCTTGTAAAACTATAGTACAATATCACAACCAGGATTTTGACATTGATATAATTTGCTGATTTTATTCAGCTTTCACCAGTTTTACACATATTTGTTTGTATGTGTGTCCACATAATGTATTCAGTTCTATGCAATTTTATTATAGGTGAAGGTTGATGTGATCACCACCACAGTCAGGATATCAGTTCAGTTCAGTCACCCAGTTGTGTCCGACTCTTTGTGACCCCATGAATCAAGGCACGCCAGGCCTTCCAGTCCATCACCAACTCCCACAGTTTACTCAAACTCACGTCCATCGAGTCGGTGATGCATCCAACCATCTTATCCTCTGTCGTCCCCTTCTCCTTCTGCCCCCAAACCCTCCCAGCATCAGGGTCTTTTCCAATGAGTCAACTCTTCGCGTGAGGTGGCCAAAGTATTGGAGTTTGAGCTTCAGCATCAGTCCTTCCAATGAACACACAGGACTGATCTCCTTTAGGATGGACTGGTTGGATCTCCTTGCAGTCCCAGGGACTCTCAAGAGTCTTCTCCAACACCACAGTTCAAAAGCATCAATTTTTTGGCACTCAGCTTTCTTCACAGTCCAACTCTCACATCCATACATGACCACTGGAAAAACCATAGCCTTGACCAGATGGACATTTGTTGGCAAAGTAATGTCTCTGCTTTTAATATGCTGTCTAGGTTGGTCATAACTTTCCTTCCAAGGAGTAAGCGTCTTTTAATTTCATGGCTGCAATCACCATCTACAGTGATTTTGGAGCCAAAAAAAATAAAGTCTGACACTATTTCCACTGTCTCCCCATCTATTTCCCATGAGGTGATGGGACCAGATGCCATGATCTTAGTTTTCTGAATGTTGAGCTTTAAGCCAACTTTTTCACTCTCCTCTTTCACTTTCATCAAGAGGCTTTTTCGTTCCTGTTCACTTTCTGCCATAAGGGTGGTGTCACCTGCACATCTGACATTATTGATATTTCTCCCGGCAATCTTGATTCCAGCTTGTGCTTCTTCCAGTCCAGCGTTTCTCATGATGTACTCTGCATATAAGTTAAATAAGCAGGGTGACATATACAGCCTTGACATACTCCTTTTCCTATTTGGAACCAGTCTGTTGTTCCATGTCCAGTTCTAAATGTTGCTTCCTGAACTCCATATAGGTTTCTCAAGAGGCAGGTCAGATGATCTGGTATTCCCATCTCCTTCAGAATTTTCCACAGTTTATTGTGATCCACACAGTCAAAGGCTTTGGCATAGTCAATAAAGCAGAAATAGATGTTTTTCTGGAACTCTCTTGCTTTTTCAATGATCCAGCAGATATTGGCAATTTGATCTCTGGTTCCTCTGCCTTTTCTAAAACTAGCTTGAACATCTGGAAGTTCACGGTTCACGTATTGCTGAAGCCTGGCTTGAAGAATTTTGAGCATTACTTTACTAGCGTGTGACGTGAGTGCAGTTGTGTGATAGTTTGAGCATTCTTTGGGATTGCCTTTCTTAGGGATTGGAATGAAAACTGACCTTTTCCAGTCCTGTGGCCACTGCTGACTTTTCCAAATTTGCTGGCATATTGAGTGCAGCACTTTCACAGCATCATCTTTCAGGATTTGAAATAGCTCAACTGGAATTCCATCACATCCACTAACTTTGTTTGTAGTGATGCTTTCTAAGGCCCATTTGACTTCACATTCCAGGATGTCCAGCTCTAGGTGAGTGATCACACCATTGTGATTATCTGCGTCATGAAGATCTTTTTTTATACAGTTCTTCTGTGTATTCTTACCATCTCTTCTTAATATATTCTGCTTCTGTTAGGTCCATACCATTTCTGTCCTTTATTGAGCCCATTTTTGCATGAAATGTTCCCTTGGTATCTCCAATTTTCTTGAAGAGATCTCTAGCTTTTCCCATTCTGTTGTTTTCCTCCATTTCTTTGCATTGATCACTGAGGAAGACTTTCTTATCTCTCCCGGTATTCTTTGGAACTCTTCATTCAAATGGGAACATCTTTCTTTTTCTCCTTTGCTTTTTGCTTCACTTCCTTTCACAGCTATTTGTAAGGCCTCCTCAGACAACCATTTTGCTTTTTTGCATTTATTTTCCATGGGGATGGTCTTGATCCCCATGTACAATGTCCTGTACAATGTCATGAACCTCCGTCCATAATTCATCAGGCTCTCTGTCTATCAGATCTAGTCCCTTAAATCTATTTCTCACTTCCACTGTATAGTTATAAGGGATTTGATTTAGGTCATACCTGAATTGTGTAGTGGTTATCCCTACTCTCTTCAGTTTAAGTCTGAATTTGGCAATAAGGAGTTCATGATCTGAGCCACAGTCCACTCCAGATCTTGCTTTTGCTGACTGTATAGAGCTTCTCCATCTTAGGCTGCAAAGAATATAATCAATCTGACCTCGGTGTTGACCATCTGATGATGTCCATGTGTAAAGTCTTCTCTTGTGTTGTTGGAAGAGGGTGTTTGCTATGACCAGTGCATTCTCTTGGCAAAACTCTATTAACCTTTGCCCTGCTTCATTCCTTACTCCAAGGCCAAACGTGCCTGTTACTCCAGGTGTTTCTTAACTTTCTACTTTTGCAAACCAGTCCCCTGTAATGAAAAAGATATCATTTTTGGATGCTAGTTCTAAAAGGTCTTGCAGGTCTTCATAGAGCCGTTCAACTTCAGCTTCTTTAGTGTTACTGGTTGGGGCATAGGCTTGGATTACCATGGTATTGAATGGTTTTCCTTTTAAATGAACAGAGATCATTCTTTCATTTTTGAGACTGCATCCAAGTACTGCATTTCAGATTCTTTTGTTGACTATGTTGGCTACTCCATTTCTTCTAAGGGATTCTGGCCCACAGTAGTAGATATAATGGTCATCTGAGTTAAATTCTCCCATTCCAGTCCATTTTAGTTTGCTGATTCCTAGAATGTCGACATTCACTCTTGCCATCTGATGTTTGACCACTTCTAATTTGCCTTGACTCACGGACCTAACATTCCAGGTTCCTATGCAATATTGCTCTTTACAGCCTCGGACCTTGCTTCTATCACCAGTCCCATCCATAACTGGCCGTTGTTTTTGCTTTGGCTCCATCCCTTCATTCTTTCTGGAGTTATTTTCCACTGATCTCCAATAGCATATTGGGCACCTACCGACCTGGGGAGTTTCTCCTTCAGTATCCTATCATTTTGCCATTTCATACTGTTCATGGGGTTCTCAAGGCAAGAATATTGAAGTGGTTTGCCATTCCCTTCTCCAGTGGACCACATTCTGTCAGACCTCTGCACCATGACCTGACCATGTTGGGTGGCCCCACAGGGCATGGCTTAGTTTCATTGATTTAGATAAGACTGTGGTCCTGTGATCAAGTTGGCTAGTTTTCTGTGATTATGGTTTTAGTGTGTCTGCCCTCTGATGCCCTCTCACAACACCTACCATCTTACTTGGGTTTCTTTTAGTTGATAACAAATGCCAAAAAGCAAAGATTAAAAATCTTGAGTAGAGATTAAATTCCCAAAAATACAATATTAAAAAAATGAAAAAAATCAAACAAAAAGAAGTAAACAAATCAAAAAGAAGTAAAAGGAATCCAGATAGGAAAAGAAGAAGTGAAACTCTCGCTGTTTGCAGATGACATGATCCTCTACATAGAAAACCCTAAAGACTCTTCCAGAAAATTACTAGAGCTAATCAATGAATATAGTAAAGTTGCAGGATATAAAATTAACACACAGAAATCCTTTGCATTCCTATATACTAACAATGAGAAAACAGAAAGAGAAATTAAGGAAACAATACCATTCACCATTGCAACAAAAAGAATAAAATACTTAGGAGTATATCTACCTAAAGAAACAAAAGACCTATACATAGAAAACTATAAAACACTGATGAAAGAAATCAAAGAGGACACAAACAGATGGAGAAACATACCATGCTCATGGATTGGAAGAATCAATATTGTCAAAATGGCTATTCTACCCAAAGCAATCTATAGATTCAATGCAGTCCCTGTCAAGCTACCAACGGTATTTTTCACAGAACTAGAACAAATAATTTCACAACTTGTATGGAAATACAAAAAACCTTGAATAGCCAAAGTCATCTTGAGAAAGAAGAATGGAAGTGGAGGAATCAACCTGCCTGCCTTCACACTATACTACAGAGGCACAGTCATCAAGACAGTATGGTACTGGCACAAAGACAGAAATATAGACCAATGGAACAGAATAGAAAGCCTGGAGATGAATCCATGAACCTATGGACACCTTATCTTCGACAAAGGAAGCAAGGATATACAATGGAAAAAAGACAACCTCTTTAACAAGTGGTGCTGGGAAAACTGGTCAACCACTTGCAAAAGAATGAAACTAGAACACTTTCTAACACCATACACAAAAATAAACTCAAAATGTATTAAAGATCTAAATGTAAGACCAGAAACTGTAAAACTCCTAGAGGAGAACATAGGCAAAACACCCTCTGACATAAATCACAGGATCCTCTATGACCCACCTCCCAGAATATTGGAAATAAAAGCAAAACTAAATAAATGGGACCTAATGAAACTTAAAAGCTTTTGCACTACAAAGGAAAGTATAAGTAAGGTGAAAAGACAGCCCTCAGATTGGGAGAAAATAATAGCAAATGAAGAAACAGACAAAGGATTAATCTCAAAAATATACAAGCAACTCCTGCAGCTCAATTCCAGAAAAATAAATGACCCAGTTCAAAAATGGGCCAAAGAACTAAACAGGCATTTCTCCAAAGAAGACATACAGATGGCTAACAAACACATGAAAAGATGCTCAACATCACTCATTATTAGAGAAATGCAAATCAAAACCACAATGAGGTACCATTTCATGCCAGTCAGGATGGCTGCTCTCCAAAAGTCTACAAGCAATAAATGCTGGAGAGGGTGTGGAGAAAAGGGAACCCTCTTACACTATTGGTGGGAATGCAAACTAGTACAGCCGCTATGGAAAACAGTGTGGAGATTTCTTAAAAAACTGGAAATAGAACTGCCATATGACCCAGCAATCCCACTCCTGGGCATACACACTGAGGAAACCAGATCTGAAAGAGACACATGCACCCCAATGTTCATCACAGCACTATTTATAATAGCCAGGACATGGAAGCAACCTAGATGCCCATCAGCAGACGAATGGATAAGGAAGCAGTGGTACATATACACCATGGAATATTACTCAGCCGTTAAAAAGAATTCATTTGAATCAGTTCTAATGAGATGGATGAAACTGGAGCCCATTATACAGAGTGAAGTAAGCCAGAAAGATAAAGAACATTACAGCATATTATCACATATATATGGAATTTAGAAAGATGGTAACGATAACCTTATATGCAAAACAGAAAAAGAGACACAGATGTACAGAACAGACTTTTGAACTCTGTGGGAGAAGGTGAGGGTGGGATGTTTCGAAAGAACAGCATGTATACTATCTATGGTGAAACAGATCACCAGCCCAGGTGGGATGCATGAGACAAGTGCTCGGGCCTGGTGCACTGGGAAGACCCAGAGGAATCGGGTGGAGAGGGAGGTGGGAGGGGGGATTGGGATGGGGAATACGTGTAACTCTATGGCTGATTCATATCAATGTATGACAAAACCACTGAAATGTTGTGAAGTAATTAGCCTCCAACTAATTAAAAAAAATTTTAAAAAAATGAAAAAAATCAAACAAACAAAAAAAACAAGCAACAACAAAAAAAGTCACATAAATTATAAAATATGTATATATGATGTTTGTTTTAAAAATAGGGTTTTTTTTTCAAGGTAATAGTAGGTTATAAAAATGAAAATTAAAGGAGTAATGGGTACTTAAAAATAAAATAAAATTAAAAAAACAAAGTAAAAATATTTTATTTATTTATTTATTTTAATTTAAAAAGTGATAGTAGTAAAAATATAGCTAAGACTTTCTTTGGAGCTGTTGTGGACAGTGTGGGGTCAGTTTCTCTTCAGATAGTTCCTTGGTCCAGCTTGTACTTTTGTACTTCTCAAAGTCTATAGGCCCCTTAGTCGGTGCTATCTCCAGGGTTTTAATCTATTGCACCTGTCAGTTCCAAATCTGTTCCCTCTGTTTATTTTAGCTGCTGTTTACTGGTCTCTTCAGTGTCTAATTTCCGCCCTGCCACAAGAGGCGCTGTGGTGTTCTTTTTTTTTTTTTTTTTTGAGGCTTGCTTGTTCAGTCGTGCTTTGGGGAGGGAGGAGCACTGCGAACAAATATCACTGGTGTGTGTGATTCAGCCACACTGGGTTTGCCCCCGCTCACGGCGTGTGTGCTTTCTCAGTCTACACTGCTCAGACTCTAGGTTGCTCTTCCAAGAACTGTCTGATTCAGTCCCTGGTTTACATGCACTTCTGAAGTCTAAGCCACTCAGGTTCAGGTTCACGGGTACTCCACAAAGGCACAGACTTGGCTGGGCCTGCGTTTTGTGCCCGTCCCAGGCCCGAGCAGCTCAGGTGACCAGGTGCTTGGCGCACGTATTCGCCCCCAGCTGGAGGCTGCGGCTTATCCCCTCCCCCATTCCAGCCGCTAGGTTTTCTGGGTGTACAATGAGCACGCCTTCTTAGGTGTGCCGTGTGTCTATTCTGGGGAGCTGGTCTCTGACTGCGACCCTCCCGCCAGATGTCGATTGTCCAGAGTCCCAAGAAGTCTTGGTTAGCAGAGAAGTCTGCTTGGAGTTTGGTATAGGATGCCTCTCTGGGGCCGAATGCCCCTTTCCAGCTCTGGCTTCCCTGGCCTGCCTGTCTCCGGTGCTTGGGATGGGCTGGTCTGCAGCCGGCTAGCTCTCCTCAGTCCTTTGTTCTGTGAGCGTGCCTGACGGTGTCTTAGGTTAGGGCTTTTCAGATGATCGCAGGATAGCTATCCTGCAGTCTGGGTTGCTTTCTCAAGCTAGTTCCCTCAGATTGCCCTCAGGGCATTCAGGCCCGGACCTTGCCCTAAGCAATGCAGCCCACTCCTTCCTGTCCCTCCTTGCTAGTGGGGGATGCGAGCATCTGGGCTGCTGCTCTGCTGGGAGTTGCTGTTAGGCACATAATCTGTGGGTTTTAATTATTTATTTATTTTTCCTCTCAGTTATTTTGCTCTCTGAGATTCCAAGGCTTGCCACAGACCTGCTGGAGAGAGGGTTTCCTGGTGTTTGGAAACTTCTCTCTTTTAAGACTCCCTTCCCTGGATGGATCTCCATCCCCACCTCTTTTGCTTCTCTTTTTATCTTTTATATTTTGTCCTACTTCCTTTCGAAGACAATGGGCTGCCTTTCTGGGTGCCTGATGTCCTCTGCCAGCAATCAGAAGTTGTTCTGTGGAATTTGCTCCGCGTTCACATGTTCTTTTGATGAATTTGTGGGGGAGAAAGTGGTCTCCCCGTCCTATTCCTCTGCCATCTTAGGACTGCCCCCTTACTTATCCATTGTTTTGCTCCAGTTATTCTGCTATTGGTTCCCTGTAGTGTGTTTTTATTCAATTATTATATTGTTCATTTTTATTGTTCTTTATTTCTTAAGGGTTCTTGATAAATGTTTCTTGTATCTTCTTGATCCGTGCCTCCATTCTATTTATCCATGCCTCCATATAATCTTGAGGTTTTGGATCATCTTTACTACCATTACTCTGAATTATTTTTCAGGTCAACTGCCTATTTCCTCTTCATTTATTTGGTCTGGTGGGTTTTTACCATGCTTCTTCATCTTTTGCTTGCCTCCCTGTCTTTTCATTTTGTTTAATTTACTGTGTTTGGGGTCAATTTCCACAGGATGCAAGATTATAATTCCTCTTACTTGTGGAGTCTGCCCCATATGTGGGGTTGGACTAGCACATTGTGAAGGTTTCATGTTGTGAGGGACCGGTTCCTGTGTTCGGGGGGGGGTGTATCTTGATCCTGTTTCTGTAAAAGGCAATGTTGCATCCAGTGTGTTATGGGGTGTCTGTGAGCTTGGCATGACTTTGTGCAGTCTGTCTGCTAATGGGTACTGTTGTGTTCCTGTTTTTGTTAGTTGTTTGGCATGGGACATCTGGTGCTGGAGCTTGCTGGCCTTTGGGTGGGGCCAGGTCTTACTGTTGAGATAGAGGCCTTTGGGAGAGCTCTCTCTGTTTAGTATTGCATGGGTCCGGAGTTTTCTGGTTGCCCCACACCCTGGACTCAGGTCTCCCACCTCAGAATGTCAGGCCTGACCCCTTGCTAGAGCATCAGGGCTCTGCAAGCCACACAGCACAGAAAGGAAAAATAAAGAAAGAAAGAAATAGGGAAAAAATCAAACCAACCTACAAACAAAAATGAAGAGAGGCAAAACCCCAAGAAAAATAGTGAAAGCAACATTCATCAGACAGGAACACACAAATAAACTCACAAACTCACAAAATCACGCTCACAAGAAATAAATAAATAAATAAATAAATAAAGGATCCAAAACATGAGAGCAATCAAACCAATAAACAGATGCTAAAAGCTAGAGTAGCAAAAATACAAAACCAAAAACATGGAAAAATGCAATATAATGAAAACGTGTAGTAGAAATGGTAAGAAAATAAAATGAATTTATTTAAAATTAAAATATTAAAAAAGGAAAAAATAAAACATAAAAAGTAAAGGATTATTAAAATAACCAATTGAACAAAACAGAAAAGAAAAAAGCATACACACACACACACACACACATACACACACACATATATATATATATATAGAGAGAGAAAGAGAGTAGGAAAAATATTATCCTCTGACATTAGTTGTCCTCGCTGTAATTGTGCGCCAGTCAATCTGCCTACTAAAAACTATCCCATTATTTCTGGAAAGGTCTCTGGGCCTCCAGTGGGCAATGTATGGTCAGCTCCTACCCAGGTCTGGCCCTACTCCAGCTTGTTCCTGCTTCCAAAGTCTACAATTGCCCCCAATGTCCAGGCTAATTGTGGGGATTTAATCCACTGCACCTGTGGTTGCAAGAGCTAATTCTTTTTCTTTGGTCACATAGTCCCTGGTGTTCTGCTTTGATTTTGTGCCCACTTCGACTTGTACACTGCCCTCAATGGACTTGAGTTGAAGTGAGCTCTGGGACTTGGTGAAGGACAGGGAAGCCTGCTGTACTGCAGTCCATGGGATTGCAAAGAGTTGGACATGACTGAGCGACTGAACTGAATTGAACGTCATTAATTCTCAGGATTATGTGGTTCAGCATCTGTGCCTGCAATGACGAAGTCAGTATCAAAATCTCTACATCCCAGAAATGATTTCGGTGAGCTGTAATGCAGATGAATTAACTCCAGTACTGTAAAGTCAACATAATTGAACATTGGCTACATCACAATATTCATTACTGTTATCTGGATCAAGTTGTGATGAAGTAATTTCTCCTGAGTTTTGTACTTAATATAGTCTATAGGGTGATCTCTTTGGACTTGAGAGAAGATTTCCATTCCCTACCACCAAATAAATTGGCTTTTATCAATTGCACATGGATATCTATGATTCAGAAGCGTTTCAAACGAGATTCATATGGTTTGTGACACTATAATCAAACAAATGACTGTATAAGACGAGATTCCTTTTTTGAAGGGGTAGGTGATGAAATTAAACAAATTATTAAAAGCTCAATGTGAAAGATCTACAAATTCTAGGGCTTTCTATTACTAGGTGAATCACTGCTGTTGCTGCTGCTAAGTCACTTCAGGCGTGTCCGACTCTGTGCGACCCCACAGACAGCAGTCTACCAGGCTCCCCTGTCCCTGGGATTCTCCAGGCAAGAAAACTGGAGTGAGTTGCCTTTTCCTTCTCCAATGCATGAAAGTGAAAAGTGAAAGTGAAGTCGCTCAGTCGTGTCCGACTCTTAGCGACCCCATGAATTGCAGCCCACCAGGCTCCTCCATCCATGGGATTTTCCAGGCAAGAGTACTGGAGTGGAGTGCCATTGCCTTCTCCAAGGTGAAGCACTCTGTTCAGTTCAGTTCAGTTGCTCAGTCGTGTCCAACTCTTTGCAACCTCATGATTCACAGCACGCCAGGCCTCCCTGTCCATCACCAACTCCCAGAGTCTACTCAAACCCATGTCCATTGAGTCGGTGATGCCATCCAACCATCTCATCCTCTGTCATCCCCTTCTCCTCATGCCCCCCTTTAGGATGGACTGGTAGGATCTCCTTGCAGTCCAAGGGACTCTCAAGAGTCTTCTCCAACACCACATTCAAAAGCATCAATTTTTCAGCACTCAGCTTTTTTCACAGTCCAACTCTCACATCCATACATGACCACTGGAAAAACCATACCCTTGACCAGACGGAACTTTGTTGGCAAAGTAATGTCTCTGCCTTTTAATATGCTGTCTAGGTTGGTCATAACTTTCCTTCCAAGGAGTAAGTGTCTTTTAATTTCATGGCTGCAGTCACCATCTGCAGCGATTTTGGAGCCCCCAAAAATGAAGTCTGACACTGTTTCCACTGTTTCCCCATCTATTTGCCATGAAGTGATGAGACCAGATGCCGTGATCTTAGTTTTCTGAACGTTGAACTTTAAGCCAACGTTTTCACTCTCCTCTTTCACTTTCATCAAGAGGCTTTTTCGTTCCTGTTCACTTTCTGCCATAAGGGTGGTGTCATCTGCATATCTGAGGTTATTGATATTTCTCTCGGCAATCTTGATTCCAGCTTGTGCTTCTCCTAGCCCAGCGTTTCTCATGATGTACTCTGCATATAAGTTAAATAAGCAGGGTGACAATATACAGCCTTGACATACTCCTTTTCCTATTTGGAACCAGTCTGTTGTTCCATGGGTGATGGTAATTTTAATAATGCTTCTTCCCAGTTTGCAGGGGAGCCACACCTTTGCTATATACTTTATATTACTAAGATTTAAAATCCTCAAAAGTAGTTGATATAGAGTCCATGTTTAAAATTCCATACTGACCAGTCATAATCATAATTTTTACTTATAGGTGACATAATTTAGACTCTCAAAAGAGTCATACTTTTACAATGTCAAGCCTAAATTAAAGCATAAAATCCTCATTTGCAGAGATTTTTCAAATATATTTATTTTGTAATATACAAAAGGAACAACATTCTCAGGTACTTCCTATTGTACTTTTTATATGAGAGGGAAAATTGAAATAATCAATAAACAAAGTAAATAAAATTATTTTGAGTGTTTTCCTATTTAATTATCATATTACCTTAGACATTAAATTTACCAAGGCTAGATTTGTGGCCCAGGATGTGATCTATTCTGGAGAAGGTTCCATGTGCACTTGAGAAAAAGGTGAAGTTGATTGTTTTGGGGGTGAAATGTCCTATAGATATCAATTAGGTCTAGCTGGTCCATTGTGTCATTTAAAGTTTGTGTTTCCTTGTTAATTTTTTGTTTAGTTGGTCTATCCATAGTGTGGGTGGGCTATTAAAGTCTCCCACTATTATTGTGCTACTATTAATTTCTTCTTTCATAATCATTAGTGTTTGCCTTACATATTGTGGTGCTCCTATGTTGGGTGCATTTATAATTGTTATATCTTCTTCTTGGATTGATCCTTTGATCATTATGTAGTGTCCTTCTTTGTCTCTTTTCACAGCCTTTATTTTAAAGTCTATTTTATCTGATATGAGTATTGCAACTCCTGCTTTCTTTTGGTCTCCGTTTGCGTGAAATATTTTTTCCAGCCCTTCACTTTCAGTCTGTATGTGTCCCTTGTTTTGAGGTGGGTCTCTTGTAGACAGCATACATAGGGCTCTTGTTTTTGTATCCATTCATCCAGTCTTTTGTCTTTTGGTTGGGGCATTCAACCCATTTACATTTAAGGTAATTATTGATAGGTATGGTCCCGTTGCCATTTACTTTGTTGTTTTGGGTTCGTGTTTATACAACCTTTCTGTGTTTCCTGTCTAGAGAAGATCCTTTAGCACTTGTGGAAGAGCTGGTTTGGTGGTGCTGAATTCTCTCAGCTTTTGCTTGTCTGTAAAGCTTTTGAATTCTCCTTCATATCTGAATGAGATCCTTGCTGGGTACAGTAATCTGGGTTGTAGGTTATTCTCTTTCATTACTTTAAGTATGTCCTGCCATTCCCTTCAGGCCTGAAGGGTTTCTATTGATAGATCAAAAAATCGAAATCATTCCAGTCATCTTTTCTGACCACAGTGCAGTAAGATTAGATCTCAATTACAGGAAAAAAAATTATTAAAATTCCAAACATATGGAGGCTAAATAACATGCTTCTGAATTACCTTAGACATTAAAAGGAAAACAATATCCATGCTATTTAACAAAATGGGAAGTTGAGAGAAAAAGACTGTATGGTATACAAAATAATACAAACCAATTAGCCCTTGGCATATTAAAACCTTGACATTGAACATTAATTGTAAAAATGCAGGCATTCCCCCAAGTATTCACTTTATATAGCTGTTTTGAGTGCACAAGCACAGAATTGTACATAATCTAATAACTGAATTCTGAAAAATGTTTGCTTTTTGTTCCTGGTAGAAAAATTTATAACATTTTTTAGCTTGTTCCTACTACAGTAATATGAGTTACTTACTACTAGTCTCCTCATTCTATCAAGAAGGAAACTAAGATTTAGAAGCTACTGAACTTGTGCAAGGGTAAATACCTGGTAAATCATCAGGATACAAACCAAGCCTGTTTCACTTAACCACTATGTTAGAGAAATTATTCATACATTTGTGCATCATTTCACCTTTCCAAAATCTTTCATATAATTGTCATCCTGAAAAATTGATTCTTTCATCTTCAACCAGAGTAAGTCTTAATGTATTTTATGGTTGAAAGGAGCACACACAAGAGACTATGACTATGATGATTAATTTGTATAATGTTTTCATTATGCTAAAAATATTTACAAAGCTTTAAATGTTTGCAATCAACTAATTTCTTTGTGCTGTAGTCTTAATGACAATATTATGGCTAACTTATTCCACACTTATGTTACTATATGGAACTCAGTGCTTTCTTTTGTGACTAGTCTACCAAATTCCTAGATTGGTTATTTTTCAGTTGATTGTTTAGATATTATTTTGACAAACAATAAATGCTTAGTAAGCACCTATTATGGGGCTCCCTGGTAGTTCAGCTGGTAAAGAATCTGCCTGCAATGCAGGAGACCCTGGTTCCATTCCTGAGTTGGAATAGGCTACCCACTCCAGTATTCTTGGGTTTCCCTGGTGACTCAGATGGTAAAGAATCTACGAGCAATGCGGGAGACCTGGGTTTGATCCCTGGATTGGGAAGATCCCCTGGAGGAAGGCATGGAAATCCACTCTAGTATTCTTGCCTGGAGAATCCCCATGGACAGAGGAGCCTGGTGGGATACAGTCCATAGGTTCGCAAAGAGTCAGACACGGTTAAGCACAGCACAGCAAGCACCTGTTACATGTTGACATAAGACAACAGTTATATGTCATCTGGTTGTAGTACATAACACAATGAAATAGATGGAATCACATTACTGAAGAAATTGGGCATCTAGAGAGATTAGATTTCTATTAAAAAAATCTGTAATACAAAGAAGTGTGAAGGTATGAAGTAAGTGCTAAAACAGAAGCACAAAATATTGTTTGAGTCCAGAAAATAAAAATTAGATTTAGATGGGATCACAGAAGAATTTATGGAAGAGGTGATATTTTAGAAGTTTGAAAGATTTCTAGGACTGAGAGGCAAAACTAGGGGAAATGACTATTCCATTTAGAGAGACCAATATGAACAAAGTTATAAATGCAAAAGTAGTAAAGGCTCTGTAGAAGTGGAAGCAATATGATCTAGTTGGAACATGAATGAATAATCTATGTGAGGAAGGGCAAGGGAGAAATTACATTGGAAAGGTAAGTTGGGACTTGAGCTCCACCCTAGGGTGTTTAAACATTATCTTTTAATCACCAAATATTATTAAAGGAGTTTGAGCAGAGAAGTGATATTATTTAAGCTGTGCTTTAGGAATTAGTCATCTCCATGGTTACCATAGTGACTGAAATAGCTGAATTACCTGTGGTTATTTGTGCCATTAATATGAATGGATAGAATCCACCAATCAGCAATTGACCCATTTCTTGTTACTAAATGGTTATTAAACTGTAATAACAGAAATGGTAAGATTGATGCAGTAAAACTTTGCAGTGGAAATTTGAAATATCATATGAAACACAAAAATTGAAGCACAGCTGGAATTGCTATAGTGATAAAATCTATTTTTACAGTTTATGTTTGCCTATTCAGAACTTGCAACTTAGTGTAATTATCTGTTCACTCTTCTCAAATAGTATCCTGCATTATTATGGTTCTAAACATAAGTATGAAAATCCCTTAGATTTAAACCTCAATTTCAACTTTTCTAAATGATTTTGAACTTAGAGTCAATTATGATAACCAAAACATCGCTAATGAGGTAAATAGGCAGGTAGAACCAAATAAATGGAGACTAGAAGAAGTTAAGGATTTTATCAAAAGTCATTCAATTTATTACTATCAGGGCTAGGGTAAAATATAAAATATGTATCTCTTTGCTTTGAGTCCAAAGTCTTTTCTGTTGCACACAAATGCTGTTTCTTCCAATAGAAAAGCATACAACTTTCAGCACAAGTAGGAAAAACCCAAACAAAACCAATTTCTAAATGTCTAATGTAGCAAACACACACACACACACACATGCAAAATCAGTGGACTAAACTTTTCCTTCTTAACCTGGATGTTTAGATACTGTGTTGACATAACTGTAGCATTTTCCATAACTAGTTTCAGAGCATCAGTTGAAGATTTTACTGTCTGTTGAAATCACCATAGCAAATTAGATATGACAGGTTAGGATGAATCAACACCATGCCTAATGCAGTGGATATTGAGCAATTTTACAGTTATCTTAGTTGAACTAAATAATCTTTTTATGTGATTTATCTAAATTATCTAGATTAGCTGGCTTCATTTATTGGGGGATCTCTATAATTTTTACTATAACTTATAGTACAAATCTTTAACTTACTTTGTACTATATAGACAAATTCAAAATTTATGTAGTTTATGCTCTGCATGTAGTAAAAAAAAACTGTCTTTCATTGAGGGAAATAGCAGAAACTGTATGGAATTTGTATAAAAATTAAAGGTAGCATTCTTTCTTTTAGAGGGTTGTGTCCACATGCTGTATATGTATTAAAAATATCATTAACTTTTTTTTTTTTTCTGGCAGTGGCTTCAAAGCAACTCTTTTGATTATAGAGTGAACCTAGGATCAGCCATCAATACTGTAAAGAAATTAAAGTTTATCTTTGGCATTTCTGCTTTCCATTCTATAACCTCTGCCTGTTTCTTTCAGAGTTTCTTTCTCCCAGAGACCTATCAGTCTCAAGCTAATGCAATCAATACCAGTCTTAGCAACTCTTTTTCTGTCTGTCAGTTAAGAACTGGTGGTTTTTCCTCTCATAAAAAATACATATTTTAAAAGTTTTATTTATATTTTATCTTTTATTGTGGATTACTTTATAATATTGGGATTTTTTTGCCATACATAAATATGAATTGGCCATAAGTACACATATGTTCCCTTTATCTTATCCCCCTGCCACCTTCCTATCCCTCCCAACCCTCTAGGCTGTCACAGAGCACCCGCTTTGGGTTCCTTGTGGCATACAGCAAACTCCCACTGGCTATCTATTTTACATATGATACTGTGTATATTTCAATGCTATTTTCTCAAGTCATCCCACCCTCTCCTTCCCCCACTGTGTCCAAAAGATTGTTCTTTATGTCTGTGTCTCCTTTGCTGCTCTGAATGTAGAATCATCAGTACTGTCTTTCTAGAAACGACCGACCTCATAGAGTAATGGAAATAAACAAATAATGGGACCTAATTATACATAAAAGCTTTGCACAATGAAGGAAACTGTAAGAAAGGTTAAAAGACAACATTCAGATGGGAGAAAATAATAGCAAATGAAACAACTGACAAAGAATTAATCTCCAAAATATACAAGCAACTCATGCAGTTCAGTACCAGAAAAACAAGCAACCCAATAAAAAAATGGGCAGAAAACCTAAATAGACATTTCTTCAAAGAAGACATGCAGATGGTTAATAAACACATGAAAAAAATGCTCAACATCACACATTATTGGAGAAATGCAAATCAAAACTACAACGAGATATCATCTCACACTGGTCAGAATGACCATCATTAAAAAGTCTACAAACGTTAATTGCTAGAGAAAACGGAACACTTTTACACTGTTAGTTGGAATGCAAACTGATATAGAGAACAGTATGGAGAGTCCTTAAAAAAAAAAAAAAAACTAGGAGTAAAACCACCATATGACCTAGCAATCCTGCTACTGGGCATATACCATAAATGAAAAAGACACATGTACCCCAATGTTCAATGCATCACTATTAACAATAGTTAGGACTTGGGCTCCAAAATCATTGCAGATGGTGACTTTAGCCATGAGATTAAGACACTCCTTGGAAGAAACACTATTACAAACCTAGACAGTGTATTAAAAAGCAGAGACATCACTTTGCCAACAAATGTCTGAATAGTCAAAGCTATGATTTTTCCAGTAGCCATGTATGGATGTGAGAGTTGGACTATAAAGAAGGCTGAGCACTAAAGAATTGATGGTTTTGAACTTTGGTATTTGAGAAGACTGCTGAGAGTCCCTTGGACTGCAAGCATATCAAACCAGTCAATCCTAAAGGAAATCAAACCTGAATATTCATTGGAATGAGTGACGCTAAAGCTGAAGCTCCAATACCCCTGCCACCTGATGGGAAGAACTGACTCTTTGGAAAAGACCTTAATGCTGGGAAAGATTGAAAGCAGGAGGAGAAGGGGATAACAGAGGATGAGATGGTTGGATGGCATCACTGACTTTGATGGACGTGAGTTTAAGCAATCACCGGGAGATGATGAAGGACAGGGAAGCCTGGCTTTCTGCAGTCCATGGGGTCACAAAGAGTCAGACACGACTAAGAGACTGAACAACAACAGGACATGGAAGCAACCTAGATGTCCATTGAAAGATGAATGTAAAAAGAAGTTGTGGTACATATCCACAATGAGATATTACCCAGCTATAAAAAAGGATGCATTTGAGTCAGCTCTAATGAGGTGGATGAGCCTAGAGCCTATATGCAGAGCTAAGTAATTTAGGAAGTTAAAGACAAATACATTAACATATATTAATGTATGAACATATATTTTACGACCAAAAACATAGCATTTCAGGGAGGAGTAAATGTTATATTTTTGAATATGAGGTGGATTATTTTCTGCTATATTTATCACAATGCATATATATTCCACCAAATAATTAACATACCTGATGTCAAGTGTATAACTGGCACTAGTGACTAAAAAGTCAAAGTGAAAAATACCCTGGATATTGCATGAATTTCTACTATCCCAGTCTAATCTGAATGTTCCTGCATCTTTATATCATCTTGCATATATCTGCTTTCTGGTTTCCATGCCCTATGGTGAAAGCAACGGGCCCAATAAAAGTCATCAAGTTATCAAATAAGCCATTAAACAGAATTCACAAGAATTTGGGCTCTTGTCCTTTGTAGTTAACATCACCACCATATCTCATTCCCAATTCACATTCACTCCAGAGACTTATGATTTATGTTCCTCTTTCTATTTGGCACCTGTTCTTTTGAGGACTCATTACTGATCTGAATGTCCACTCAGAAAAATGTCTTCTCATCTATATATAAAATCTCACTCCCAGTGGTCTTACTCACTACACTTTTGGCCTGTACTCGTATTCTGCTTCTGCCAAGATGCAGAACACCTAGAGCAAATCTGTCCGTAGTCACACTTTTGGTTGAATTCAGAAAGTTGCTCTTGGATCTGAAAAATTAGTAGTAAAAAACATAGTAAGAAAATGTGTAAGGTTTTGTTTAACTATTTTTTGAATGGTGTTAAAACCACTGCACTGCCTCAAGTATCCCAATTTCTTCTGTGATTTGACCTATTTAAGAAAAAACTAATGGGAAAAATAGGTTGAGCCATTCTGTATCTTGATTTTAGTAAGGTGCAGCCTCTCCTGAGGCTTAACACATGGTCAAAATATTTAATATTCACTCAACTAATGATCCATTTTGAGCACTTGTTGCTCAGGAAACACTTATTCTTCTCTCAGATTTGCCCTACCTGAGCCAGGAAATCTATGAAAGAACTTGAGTAGACAGGGACAAAAACTGTATTATTAGAGTATTCACCTTGTTTGACTATTCCATGCTTCAGGCAGTGGAATTACGGGAGTTAGAAGCCTGTGTCATGGACAGAATGAGATTTATACAGGATTTTGAATAGTCTAAGCAAGTCAATAACATAGTATAATGCAAAAGGATAGTATGATTGTAGTATAAAACAGTTATATATTAATACATTTTCTTGTCTGTGTCAACTCAAATTTTATGTAATTTTCTCTCCTTGAAAGAAAGCTGACACACAATCTTTACCCTTTTCTCCTTTGTCACTTCATCCTTCTTGTTGACTTGAAGGCAGATACAATGGCTTGATGATAGAACCATACACAGTGAAGCATTAGGATAAAAAGACCCTGAGTCCTGAAAGACTGCATGAGTCAAACTGCCATATCAGCTTTGGACTGCCTATAGTCACACATTCAAATAAGAGAAAAATAAATCTCAAATTTAAATAAGCCATTTTTTCAAGTCTCTATTACTCAGTCAGTTGAACATAAGAATTCTTGGGCTGTATTTCATACAGTGTTAACTAAGCGTTTGTCACTCAGTTGTGTCTTACTCTCTATGACCCCATGGACTATAGCCCTCCAGGCTCTTCTGTCTATGGGATTCTCCGGGCATTAATACTTGGGTGGGTAGCCATCCCCTTCTCCAGGGTATCTTCCTGACAGAGGGGTCATACCCAGGTCCCCTGCATTGCAGGTGGATTCGTTACTGTCTGAGCCACTAGGGGTAGAACAATACAAATGTTTTCACCATAACATTGGGAAGTATACTATTTGATAGCAAAAGTATTGAAGTTAACCAGGCTGGAGTCAAATCTCAGCTGTGACTTTGCTAGAAAATTATTTACTTTTTCTGAACCTCAGTTTCGTCTATAAAAGTCATGTTAATATTTACATTTTCCAACTATTTTTCATTGTTCAATTGCTGACATGTTTTAATAGACACTATAGAAATTACTTATTCTAATATTATTTCCTCAACCTGTTAAATGTCTGTTTTATGTTATATCACAATTTTAATATAATAGAGATAATTTATTAATTGAATTGCCATTGAGTGTCACTATATATAATTTAGTACTTACTGTACCACCAAACCTCAGCAGGATGAGATAACAAGTTGGTTTCAGCTATCATTCTGAGCTTACTTAAAATTGTTGTCAGTATTATCTTAAGAGGTTTTTCAGTTTCTACAAAATAAGTGTAGAGTCAGAAATGATGGAAAGATCATGGGGAAAAACCAAACATGATTACGACAAAAGAATGTTTCCAAACAACTTTATTGAGTTATTTATATAAAAATGTGTTACTACTTGCTTCTCAGGACTACTCTATTCATTGCATGTTTCTTTTCTTCCTGGAACTATTTACATAAGTTTTTTTTTTTTTCATTTATTTTTATTAGTTGGAGGCTAATTACGTTCCAATATTGTAGTGGTTTTTGCCATACATTGACATGAATCATCCATGGAGTGAAGTAAGCCAGAAAGACAAAGACCAATACAGTATACTAACGCATATATATGGAATTTACGTAAGTTTTTTGATCAAAGGCATAAATGAAAATAGTGTTTTAGGAGAACAAAGTTATATTACTTCTTTTACTATATACGTGCCAGGCTTGATCATTACTTATGTCATAGAACTTAACTTTGTGTAGCTGCATTATATCTCACTATTAGGAACACAGACACTGGGATTAGGCATATCTGTTTTCCAACTAGAGATGCATCACTTACTATCCTTGTGACATTTACAAGGAGTAACCTAGGGCTCAGTTATTAGTTCCCGTTTCTTCTGTTTCTGTACTCCCTTTATTTGGTGATCTCATATTGTCTCATAATTTTAAATATTATATCTATTCAGATTACCAAAAAAATTATATATTCAGGACAAAACTTTTCACAAATGGTATATATATATATATATATATATATGAATAAATGTCTAATACTCCTCTCAAGCTTAATACATCTAAGAATAAACGTCTGACATTCTCCCTTGCCCCCTAAATTGCTATGCAATCTTTTGTTCATGCCTCAAACCTTACATTCATCCATGATTCTTCTCTTATACTTATGTCCCACTTTAGTTTATCTTCAAAATATATTTAGTCTCACCACTTTCTCACTATCTCTTTGTTCATGTCACTATCATCTCTCATTTGAATTATTGTAGTTCAGTCAGTTCTGTTGCTCAGTCGTGTCTGACTCTTTGCAACCCCATGTCCATCTCCAACTACTGGAGTTCACTCAAACTCAAGTCCATTGTGTCAGTGATGCCATCCAATGATCTCAACCTCTGTCATCCCCTTGTTCTTCTGCCTTCAATCTTTCCCACCATCAGAATCTTTTCCAATGAGTCAGTTCTTCCCATTAGGTGGCAAGGGTATTAGAGCTTCAGCTTCAGCATCATTTCTTCCAATGAATATTCAGGACTGATTTCCTTTAGGGTTGACTAGTTTGATCCCCTTGCAGTCCAAGGGACCATCAAGAGTCTTCTCCAACACCACAGTTCAAAAGCATTTTTTTTTTTTTTTACAGCTTTCTTTACAATCCAAATCTCGCATCCATACATGACTACTAGAAGAAACAGAGCTTTGACTAGATGGACATTTTTCAGCAAAATAATGTCTTTTCTTTTTAATATGCTCTCTAGATTTGTCATAGCTTTTCTTCCAAGGAGCAAGTGTCTTTCAATTTCATGGCTGCAGTCACTATCTGCTGTGATTTTGGAGCCCAAGAAAATAAAGTCTGTCACTGGTTCCATTGTTTCCCCATGCATTTGCCATGAAGTGATGGGACCAGATGCCATGATCTTAGTTTTTTGATACACTCTCTAGGTTTGTTACAGCTTTTCTTCCAAGGAGAAGTCATCTTTTAATTTCATGGCTGCAGTCACCATCTGCAGTGATTTTGGAGCCCAAGAAAATAAAGCCTGTCACTGTTTCCATTGTTTCTGCATCTATATGCCATGAAGTGATGGAACCGGATGCCATGATCTTAGTTTTTTGAATGTTGAGTTTTAAGCCAGCTTTTTCATTCTCCTCTTTCACTTTCATTAAGAGCATCTTTTAGTTCCTCTTTACTTTCTCCCATAAAGGTGATGTCATCTGCATATCTGAGGTTATTGATATTTCTCCCTGAAATCTTGACTACAACATGTGCTTCATCCAGTTTGGTATTTTTCATGATTTACTCTGTAAATAAGTTAAATAAGCAAGGTGGCAATATACAGACTTGAAGTAATCCTTTTTCAATATGGAACCAGTCCATTGTTCCATGTCCAGTTCTAACTGTTGCTTCTTGACTTGCATACAGATTTGTCAGGAGGCAGGTAAGGTGGTCTGGTATTCCCATCTCTTTAAGAATTGTCCACAGTTTGTTGTGGTCCACATAGTCAATGAAGCAGAAGATGTTTTTCTGGAATTCTCTTGCTTTTTGTATAATACAACAGATGTTGGCAATTTGATCTCTGGTTCCTCTGTCTTTCCTAAATCCAGCTTGAACATCTGAAAGCTCTCAGTTCATGTACTTTTGAGGACTAGCTTGGTGAATTTTGATCATTATTTTGCTGGGGTGTGAGATGAGTCATATTGTGTGGTAGTTTGAATATTTTTTGCCATTGCCTTTCTTTGGGATTGGAATGAAAACTGACCTTTTCCCTCCTGTGGCCACCGTTGAGTTTTCCAAAATTGCTGGCATATTGAATACAGCTCTCTAACAGCATCATTTTTTTAGGATTTGAAATAACTCAACTGGAATTTCATCACTTCCAGTAGCTTTATTCATAGTGATGCTTCCTAAGGCCCATTTGACTTTGCACTCTAGGATGCCTGGCTCTAGGTGAGTGATCACACCATCATGGTTATCTGGTTCAAAGAAATATTTTTTTGTATAGTTATTCTGTGTATTCTTGACATCACTTCTTAATATCTTCTGCTTCTATTAGGTTCATACAGTTTTGGTCTTTTATTGAGCCCATCTTTGTGTGAAATGTTCCCTTGGCATCTCTAATTTTCTTGAAGAGATATCTAATCTTTCCCATTCTATTTTTGTCCCTATAGTATTTGAGTGTCTCCTGTGGAGGCACAGGTCAGCAGTGGCCTCCTGTGGGAACAGGGGCTCTGGTTGCTTCAGACCTGGAAGGTGCAGTATGTGAACCCTACCATAGAGCCAATGAGCATACCACCCACAAACTGGAGAACAATTATACCAAAGTATTTCTCTTACTGTTGCAAAAGTTCTAGGGCCCACAACAGATTTCCCAACTTGGAGATCCAGCAAAGGGACTGAGAACCGCCAGGGAATTTGACATTGAAGGTCAGTGGGATTTGATTACAAAACTTCCACAGCACTTGGGAAACAGATTCTTGGAGGGCACAAACAAAACTTGTGTCCACCAAGATCCAGGAAAAAAGGAGCACTGACCCCACAAGAGACTGAGCCAGACTTGCCTGTGAGTATCCAGAAGAATCTGTTTGAGATGTGGGTTGACAGTGGCCTGCCACAGGGTCAGAGACATAAACTACAACAGTCCTGGGAGCCGCAGTGCATGCTGACATAAGTTCTTTTGAAAGAGGTTGCCATTACCACCATTATCCCTACCAAAGTTTTGCCTCAGTACAAACTACAGGGAGGGATCAGAGCTCCATCCATCAACAGAAAATTGGATTAAAGATTTACTAAGCATCAAAATGGCAGAGTAGACAGGCCTGTGCTCATCTTCTCATGTGAGAACACAAAAATTACAACTTGCTACTGAACAACCATAGACAGGAAAATGTAGGATCCCACCAAAAAAAGATACCCTACATCCAAGGACAAAGGAGAAGCCCCAGCAAGATGGTAGGAGGGGCAAAATCACATTTAGAATCAAACTCCATACTTCACAGAGATGTTCAGAGGGCTTAAAGAAAACCTTGTGCCCACCAGGAGACCTCACAGAGACTGAGGCAGACCTGACTCTGAGTGTTTGTCTCCTGTGGAGGTACAGGTCAGCAGTGGCCTGTCACAGGGACAGGGACTATGGGTGCAGCAGATCTTGGTGTGGTATAAGCCCTATTGGAGGAGGTCGCCATTAACCCCACCATAGAGCCACCAGAACTTACACAGGACTGGGGAAACAGACTCTTGGAGGGCAAAAACAAAACTTTGTGCACACCAGGAACCAGGAGAACGGAGCAGTGACTTCACAAGAGACTGACCCAGAATTGCCTGTGAGTGTCCAGGAGTCCCCAGCAGAGGCATGGGTCAGCAGTGGCCTGCTGCAGGGTCAGGGGCACTGAGTGCAGCAGTGCCTGCACAGGACCTTTTGAAGGAGGTCTCAATTATCTTCATTAACTCAAACATAGTTCCACCTCAGGTCAAACAACAGGTAGGGAACACAGCCCTGCCCATGAAGAGAAAATTGGATTAAAGATCTACTGAGCATGGCCCTGCCCATCATAACTAGACCCAGTTTCCCTCATAGTCAGTTTCTGCCATAAGAAAGCTTCCATAAGCCTCTTATCCTTATGCACAAAGACTGAAAACCACAATCACAGAAAATTAACCAGACCACATGGACCACAGCCTTCTCTAACTCAATGAAACTATGAGCCATGCTGTGTAGGGCCACACAAGATGGAAAGGTTATGGTGGAAAGTTCTGACAAAACATGGTCCACTGGAAAAGGGAATGGGAAACCACTTTAGCATTCTTGCCTTGAGAACCCCATGAATAATATTAAAAGGCAAAAAGATACAACACTGAAAGATGAACTCCCCAGGTTGGTAGGTGTCCAATATGCTACTGGAGAACAGTGGAGAAATAAATCCAGAAATAATGAAGAGATGGAGCCAAAGCAAAGACAATGCCCAGCTGTGGATGTGACTGGTGATAGAGATAAAGTCCAAATCTGTAAAGAACAATATTGCATAGAAATCTGGAATGTTAGGTCCACGAATCAAGGCAAATTGGAAGTAGTCAAACAGAAGATGGCAAGAGTGAACATCAACATTTTAGGAATAAGTGAGCTGAAATGGACTGGAATGGGAAAATTTAACTCAGATGACCGTTTAATCTGCAACTGTGAGGAAGAATCCCTTAGAAGAAATGGAATAGCCATCATAGTCAACAAGAGTCCAAAATGCAGCACTTGGATGCAATATCAAAAACGACAGAATGGTCTCTGTTCGTTTCCAAGGCAAACCATTCAGTATCACAGTAATCCAAGTCTATGCCCCAACAGTAACGCTGAAGAAGCTGACATTGAATGGTTCCTTGAAGATCTACAGGACATTATAGAAATAACACCCAAAAAAGATGTCCTTTTCATCACAGAGGACTGGAATGCAAATGTAGGAACTCAAGAGATACTTGGAGTAACAGGCAAATTTTGCCTTGGAGTACAAAATGAAGCAGGGAAAAAGCTAACAGAGTTTTGCCAAGAGAACGCACTGGTCATGGTAAACACCCTCTCCCAAAAACACAAGGGATGATTCTACATGTGGATATCACCAGATGGTCAATACCAAAATCTGATTATATTCTTTGGACCCAAAGATGGAAAAGCTCTATACAGTCAGCAAAAACAAAACTGGGAGATGACTGTGGCTCAGATCATGAGCTCCTTATTGCAAAAAATCAGTCTTAAAATGAAGAAAGTAGGGAAAACTACTAGACCATTCAGGTATGACCTAAATTAAATACCTTACAATTGTACAATGGAAGTGACAAATAGATTCAAGGGATTAGATCTGATAGAGAGAGTGCCTGAAGTACTATGGACAGAGGTTTGTGACATTATACAGGAGCCAGTGATCAAGACTATCCCCAAGAAAAAGAAATGCAAACAGGCCACATGGTGTATAATGAGGCCTTACAAATAGCTGAGAAAAGAAGAGAAGCTAAAGGCATAGGAGAAAAGGAAAGATATACTCATCTGAATGCAGAGTTCCAAAGAATAGCAAGGAGAGATAAGAAAGCCCTCCTTAGATTTCTTAAAAAACTGGAAATAGAACTGTCATATGACCCAGCAGTCCCACTTCTGGGCATACACACTGAGGAAACCAGATCTGAAAGAGACACGTGCACCCCAATGTTCATCGCAGCACTGTTTATAATAGCCAGGACATGGAAGCAACCTAGATGCCCATCAGCAGATGAATGGATAAGGAAGCTGTGGTATATATACACCATGGAATATTACTCAGCCATTAAAAAGAATTCATTTGAACCAGTCCTAATGAGATGGATGAAACTGGAGCCCATTATACAGAGTGAAGTAAGCCAGAAAGATAAAGAACATTACAGCATACTAACACATATATATGGAATTTAGAAAGGTGATAACGATAACCCTATATGCAAAACAGAAAAAGAGACACAGAAATACAGAACAGACTTTTGAACTTTGTGGGAGAATGTGAGGGTGGGATATTTCAAAAGAACAGCATGTATACTATCTATGGTGAAACAGATCACCAGCCCAGGTGGGATGCATGAGACAAGTGCTCCGGCCTGGTGCACTGGGAAGACCCAGAGGAATCGGGTGGAGAGGGAGGTGGGAGGGGGGATCGGGATTGGGAATACATGTAAATCCATGGCTGATTCATATCAATGTATGACAAAACCCACTGGAAAAAAAAATAATAATAATAAAAAAAAAAAGAAAGCCCTCCTTAGCGATCAGTGCAAAGAAATAGAAGAAAACAGCAGAATGGGAAAGACTAGAGATCTCTTCAAGAAAATTAGAGATACCAAGGGAACATTCCATGCAAATATGGGCACCATAAAGGAAAGAAATTGAATGAACCTAACAGAGGCAGAAGATATGAAGAAGAGGTGGCAAGAATACACAGAAGAATTATACAAAAAATCTTCATGACCCAGATAACCACGATGGTATGATCACTCACCTAGAAACAGGTGGATTTAGAAAAATCAGAGGAACTTGAGATTAAATTGCCAACATATGTTGGATCATAGAAAAAGCAAGATGAAGAAGAAAAAAAAAAAAACTACTTCTGTTTCATTGGCTCAGCTAAAAACCTTTGACTGTATAGATTACAGCAAACTGTGGAAAATTCCTGAAGAGATGGGAATACCAGACCACTTTCCCTTCCTCCTGAGAAACCTGTATGCAAGTCAAGAAGCAACAGTTAGAACAGGACACAGAACAATGAACATTCCCTTTCAAAACTGGTAAAGAGTACGTCAAGGCTGTATATTGTCACCCTGCTTGTTTAACTTCTATGCAGAGTACATCATGCAAAATGCAGGACTGGATGAAGCTCAAGCTGGAATCAAAATTGCCAGAAGAAACATCAACAACCTCAGATATGTAGATGATACCACCCTAATGGCAGAAAGCGAAGAGGAACTAAAGAGTCTCTTGAAGAAGGTGAAAAAGGAGAGTGAAAAACTTGCCTTAAAACTGAACATTCAAAAAACTAATATCATGGCATCCATTCCCATTACTTAGTGGCAGATAAATGGGAGAAGAAAGGAAACAGTGATAGATTTTATTTTCTTGGGCTCCAAAATCACTGTGGATGGTGGCTGCAGCCATGGAATTAAAAGATACTTGCTCCTTGGAAGAAAAGCTATGACAAACCTAGACAGCATATTAAAAAGCAGAGACATCACGTTGTGGACAAAGGTCTGTATAGTCATAGGTATGGTTTTTTTCACTAGTCATGTATGGAAGTGAGAGTTGGACCATAAAGAAGACCTAGCATGGAAGAATTGATGCTTTTGAATTGTAGTGCTGAAAAAGTTTCTTGAGAGCATTTTGGACAGCAAGATCAAACCAGTCAATTCTAAAGAAAATCAATCATGAATACTCATTGCAAGGACTGATACTGAAGCTGAAGCTCTGATACTTTTGCCATCTGATGCAAAGAGCCAACTCATTGGAAAAGACGCTGATGCTGGGAAAGATTGAGGCCAAGGCTTGTGCTTCACGTTCCGGCAGGGCCTTGTGGCCTGTGCTTTTCTGGGAGCCTCTAGTCAGCCTTCTCGTCCCTTCCCATACCAGGAGGCTGCTTCCACTTCCCTGGGTGGCTGGCAGACTGTGGAATGAGGTGGGGAGCGGGAGGCCCATGACTCGGAGACAAGCGATTGGTGGTGCTTCTACTCACCCCTAAGTCCTGCTTCTCTCCTGTACTCCTCATCCAGCATTCCTCTGGCCCACCCTCCTGTTGCCACCAGACTTGTCACTGGCCTCATTTGTCACACCATCTTTTTTAGGCTTCTTCTTGCCTAAGAGCTGCCTCTTTATGTATTGGCTCTATATCTAATTACAAACACAGAGTTTGGAATTAGGCATATATATTTTCCAGTTAGAGACACATCACTACCTGTCTATCTCCTGCCAAGAGCTGCCTCAAGCCCAAGCCAGAGCCACAGCATAATCCAGCAATTCCACTATTGAGCAAAAAATGGAAATTGGAGAGATATGCAATTTCATGTTTATTGAAGCATTACTCACAATAGCCAGGATATAGCAAACAACGTAAGTGTCTCTGAAAGAATAGATCAAGAAGATGCAATAAAGGAGATCTATCTATATATATCTATAGCTATACAATTGAATATTCACCAATGATCTAGAAAGAAATTCTTCCACTTGCAACAACTTGGCCATATAAAGGCAGTATGACAAGAGAGATACAGGCAGAGAAAGACAAGTACTGTATGATATTAATTACATGTGGGATAAAAACAGAATGCAATGGAGAATTGGGGAGATGTTGTAGCTAGTAGATAAATAAGTCCTGGAGATAGTAGGCAAATAAGTCCTAGAGATATAATGCAGAGCATAGTGATCATATTTAATAATAGTGTATGATAAAATTCAAAGTTGCAGATAGACAAGTTCTTAATTTTTCTCACCACAAATCAGAATAATTATGTGAAATGATAAAGGTGTTAGCTAACTAATGTTAAGGTGGTAATCACATTGCCATATATAAATGCAACAAACCAACACACTCTGAATCTTAAACCTATACAATGTCATATGTCTATATCTCAAAAAAGAAAAACATCAGAAATAATAATATGAAAAAATAAGGGATTGCAATTTTTACCAGCACAATCAAGGAAGACCTAACTTGAAAAATAGAATTGATGGAGACGAAGTAATAACTTATGTAGGCATCTTGGGAAATACTCATCTAAGCAGAAAACACAACCAGTGCAAAGGACTTGAGGTGGGAGCAGACCTAATGTGCTCAAGGAAGGATAAGAAGGTCATTGCGGTATAAGAATAACAGATGAGAGGAAAAGTAATAAGAGATGAATTCAGAATGGTACAGTGAAGATGACATGGTAATACATCCAAAGTGTAGAACCTTGTGGGCTATTATAAAGATTTAGTCTTTTACTTTTGGTGAACTGGAGGATGGTTGCACAGTTTTGAACAATAAAATAATATTGCATGCTTGCTCACTCGCATTCGACTCTTTGTGACCCCATGGATTGTAGCCCACCTGGCTCCTCTGTCCATGGATATTCTCCAGGCAAGAATACTGGAGTGGGTTGCCATGCCCTCCTCCAGGGGATCTTCCAGACCCAGGGATCAAACCTGCATCTCATGTCTCCTTCATTGGCAGGCGGATTCTTTACCATTAACACTGCCTGGGAAGCCCAAAGTAATATTGCTTTTATTTTGAGAGGATCAGTCTTGCTGCTGATTGTGGGAGAGACTTCAGATGTGCAATGACATAGATAAGGAAAGCAATTAACAGGCTGCTACAATTCACTTAGGAAGCCATTTTTATCTATCCTTGCTATTCTTTGGAATGCTGCATTCAGACGGATATGTCTTTCCTTTTCTCCTTTGCCTTTCACTTCTCTTCTTTCCACAGCTATTTGTAAGTCCTCCTCAGACAACCATTTTGTCTTTTTGCATTTCTTTTTCTTGGGTATAGTTTTGATCACCACCTCCTGTACAATGTTACCAAACCTCTATCCAAAGTTGGCTTAAAGCTCAACATTCAGAAAACTAAGATCATGGCATCTGGTCCCATCACCTCATGGGAAATAGATTGGGAGACAGTGGAAATAGTGTCAGACTTTATTTTTTTTTCTGGGGGGGGGGCTCCAAAATCACTGCAGATGGTGATTGTAGCCATGAAATTAAAAGACGCTTACTCCTTGGAAGGGAAGTTATGACCAACCTAGGTAGCATATTAAAAAGCAGAGACATTATTTTGCCAACAAAGGTCCATCTAGTCAAGGCTATGGTTTTTCCAGTGGTCATGTATGGATGTGAGCGTTGGACTGTGAAGAGAGCTAAGCACCGAAGAATTGATACTTTTGAACTATGGTGTTGGAGAAGACTCTTGGGAGTCCCTTGGACTGCAAGGAGATCCAACCAGTCCATCCTAAAGGAGATCAGTCCTGGATGATCATAGAAAGGACTGATGCTGAAGTTGAAACTCCAATACTTTGGCCACCTCATGTGAAGTTGACTCCTTGGAAAAGACCCTGATGCTGGGAGGGATTGGGGGCAGGAGGAGAAAGGGACGACAGAGGATGAGATGGCTGGATGGCATCACCGACTCAATCGGCATGAGTTTGAATAAACTCAGGGAGTTGGTGATGGACAGGGAGGCCTGGCGTGCTGCGATTCATGGGGTCGCAAAGAGTCGGACATGACTGAGTGACTGAACTGAACTGATCCATAGTTCTTCTATCATATCTAACTCCTTGAATCTATTTGTCACTTCCACTGTATGATAGAAAGGGTTTTGATTTAGGTCATACCTAAATAGTCTAGTGGTTTTCCCTACTTTCTTCAATTTAGGTCTTAATTTTGTAAGAAGGAGTTCATGATCTGAGCCACTGTCAGCTCCTGGTCTTGTTTTTGGTGACTGTATATAACTTCTGCATTTGCGGCTGCAAATATAAACAATCTGATTTCATTATTGACCATCTGATGATATCCATACATAGTGTCATTTTGTGTTGTTAGAAGAGGGTGTTTGCTATGATCAGTGTGTTCTCTTAGCCAAACTCTGTTAGCCTTTGCCCTGCCCTTGTGCTCCAAGGCCAAACTTGCCTGTTACTCTAAATATCTCTTGAGTTCCCACTTTTGCATTCCAGTCCCCTATAATCAAAAGGACATCTTATATGGTGTTAGTTCTAGAAGGTCGTGTAGGTCTTCATAGAACCATTCAGCTTCAGCTTATTTGGCCTTAGTGGTGGGACATAAACTTGGATTGCTGTGATATTGAATTGCTTGCCTTGGAAATGAACAGAGATCATTCTGTCTTCTTTGAGATTGCACCCAAATACTGCATATCCAACTCCTTTGTTGACTATGAGGGCTACTCCATTTCTTCTAAGTGTAGATACTTCTAAGTAGTAAATACAATGGATCTGAATTAAATTCACCCGTTCCAGTCCATTTTAGTTCACTGATTCCTAAAATGTCGATGTTCACTCTTACCATCTTCTGTTTGACCACTTTCAACTTATCTTGATTCATGGACCTAACATTCCAGGTTCCTATGCAGTATTGTTCTTCACAACATTGGACCTTACTTCCATCACCAGTCATATCCACAACTGGGTGTTGTTTTTGCTTTGGCTCAGCCTCTTCATTCTTTATGGAACTATTTTAGACATTTTTTCAATAGCATATTGGACACCTGCTAACCTGGGGAGTCCATCATTCAATGTCATATTGTTTTGCCTTTTCATACTGTCCATGGGTCTTACAAGGCAAGAATGCTTAAGTGATTTGCCATTTCCTTCTCCAGGGGAACACATTGTTTCAAAACTCTCCACCATGACCCATCAATCTTGGATATCCCTACATGACATAGCTCATAGTTTTACTGTCAAGGCCTTGATTAATTTTACAAAGCTGTGATCCAACTGCTCAGTTTTGTTATTTTTCTGTAATTGATGTTTCTATTCTGTCTTCCCACTAAAGGATAAGGATAAGAGGATTGTGGAAGCTTCCTGATTGGAGGTACTGGATTTGGGGGAATCTGAGTCTTGTTCTAATGGGCAGGGCCATGCTCAGTTCAGTTCAGTTGCTCAGTCATATCTGATTCTTTGCAACCCCATGGACTGCAGCAGGCCAGGCTTCCCTGTCAATCACCAACTCCTGGAGCTTGCTCAAACTCACGTCCATTGAGTCAGTGATGCCATCCAACCATCTCATCCTCTGTCGTCCCTTTCTCCCACCTTCAATATTTGCCAGAATCAGGGTCTTTTCAAATGAGTCAGTACTATGCATCAGGTGGCCAAAGTACTGGAGAGTTTCAGCTTCAGTATCAGTCCTTCCAATGAATATTCATGACTGATTTCTTTTAGGGTTGACTGGTTTGATCCCCTTGCAGTCCAAGGGACTCTCAAGAGTCTTCTCCAACACCCCAGTTCAAAAGTATCAATATTTGGCTTTCAACTTTCTTTCTTTTTTTCATTTATTTTTATTAGTTGGAGGCTAAATACTCCACAACATTGCAGTGGGTTCTGTCACACATTGACATGAATCAGCCATGGAGTTACATGTATTCCCCATCCCAATCCCCCCTCCCACCTCCCTCTCCACCCGATTCCTCTGGGTCTTCCCAGTGCACCAGGCCCAAGCACTTGTCTCATGCATCCCACCTGGGCTGGTGATCTGTTTCCCTATAGATAATATACATGCTATTCTCTCAAAACATCCCACCCTCGCCTTCTCCGACTTTTTTTATACTCTAACTCACATATCCATACACGAACACTGGAAAAACTGTAGTTTTGTCTAGATGGACTTTGTTGGCAAAGTAATGTCTCTGCTTTTTAATATGCTATCTAGATTGGTTATAGCTTTTCTTTCAAGGAGTAAGCACTTTTTAATTTCATGGCCGCAGTCACCATCTGCAGTGATTTTGGAGCCCAGAAAAATAAAGTCTGCCACTGTTTCCACTGCCATAGTTTCTCCATCTATTTGCCCTGAAATGATGGGACCAGATGCCATGGTCTTACTTTTCTGAATGTTGAGCTTTAAGCCAACTTTTTCACTCAATTCTTTCCCTTTCATCAAGAGACTCTTTAGTTCTTCTTCACTTTCTGCCATAAGGGTGGTGTCATCTGCATATCTGATGTTATTGGCATTTCTCCTGGCAATCTTGACTCCAGCTTGTGCTTCATCCAGCCCAGAATTTCTCATTATGTACTCTGCATAGAGTTTAAATAAGCAGAGTAACAATATACAACCTTGTCACACTCCTTTTCTTATTTGGAACCGGTCTGTTGTTCCATGTCCAGTTCTAACTGTTGCTTCCTGACCTACATACAGATTTCTCAGGAGGACGGTCAGGTGGTCTGGTATTCCCATCTCTTGAAGAATTTTCCACAGTTTGTGGTGATCCACACAGTCAAAGGCTTTGGCATAGTCAATAAAGCAGAAATATATATATATATTTTCTGGAACTCTCTTGCTTTTACGATGATCCAGTGTATGTTGGTAATTTGATCTCTGGTTCCCCTGCCTTTTCTAAATCCAGCTTGTATGTCTGGAGGTTCTGGCATGGCATAAAAATAGACATAGGGACTAATTAAACAGAATAGAAAGCCCATAAGTAAATCCCAGGATATATAGTCAACTAATATTTGCAAAGGAAGCAAACAACCCTCCATGGGAAAGGATATTCTCTTTACAAATGGTGCCAGGAAAAACTGGATAAAATCACACAGAAAAATGAGAGTGGGTCCCAATCTTACACTACCCACAAAAATTAACTTGAAATGTATTAAAGATGTAACCAAAATCTAATACCATAAACCTCCTAGGAAAAAATAGTGGACAAGCACTTTCTTGACATTGCTCTTGCCAATGATTTTTTTGGATATGACACCAAAATCATAAGCAAGAAAGGCAAAATCAAAGTGAGACTACATCAAACAAAAAAGCTTCTGTAGAAGAAAAAAGACATTAAAAAAAAAAACTACATAATGGGAGAAAATATTTACAAACCATATATCAGAAATAAGGGTTAATACATCCAAAATATATAAGGAACTCATACAACTAGATAACAAAAAAAGAAGAAAAAATACGACTTAAAAATAGGCAGAGGAACTGAATAGACATTCTTCCAAAGAGGACCTAGGTCCTCGAAACATTAAAAATAGAGCTATCATTGTTTGTTGTTTAGTCGCTCAGTTGTGTCTGACTCTTTACAACCCCATGGAAGGTAGTCCACCAGACTCCTCTGTCCATTGGATTTCTGAGGCAAGAATACTGGAATGTGTTACCATTTCGTACTCCTTGGGATCTTCCTGGATCAGGAGTAGGACCTATGTCTCCTGCATTGGCAGGCAGATTCATTACCACTGAGCCACCCAGGAAGTCAATTTAAAGGACTACTATGTGCCAGATTTTGTCATGACTGTTTTGGGTATTCAAGGCCATTTTCTGTCCCATACACATATTATAATTGCTTTTTATATTTATGTGAAAAATTCCAATGGGATTTCATTGAATTTATATATGGTTTTAGGTAGCATGAGTGTTTTACCATTATTAATTCTTCCTATTTATGACAATGTGATATCTTACCATTTATTTTTGTCTTTTGCAATTTTGTTCAACAAGGTATTGTATTTTTCATCACAGAAGGCTTTAACTTCCTAGTTAAATTTATTGCTAAGAAGTTTATTGTTTTTGATGTTACTGCTAATGGACGAGGTTTTTTTCTTGATCAAATGTTTCATTATTAGTATATAAAAATATAATTGATTTCGGTAAGTTGAATGTATATTTTACAACTACATTGACTTTGCTGATTAGTTCCACCAGTATTTTTGGTTTAGTCTTTAGGATTTTCTATATTTAAGATCATATCATCTACAAATGATAATTTTATTTCTTTATTTTTAATTTGGGTGCCTTTTCTTTCTTAGTCTTACCTGATTGCTCTAGCTAGGACTTGCAGTACTATATTTAGTGTGAGAGTGGGCACCCTTGTCTTTGTTCCTCATCTTAAAGGAAAAGCTTTCAAGCTTTCATAATTGAACATGATGTTAGTTGTGTGTTTTCCATTTGTTGTTGTTGCTGTTTAGTCACTAAGTCGTGTCTAACCCTTTTGCAACTCCATTTACTGTAACCCACCAGGCTTCTCTTTCCATGGGATTTCCCAGGCAAGAATACTGTAATGGGTAGCCATTCCCTTCTTCAGGGGATTTTCCTGATCAAGGAATTGAACCTGGGTCTCCTGTGTTAGCAGGTAGATTCTTTACCACTGAGTTATCAGGGGAAGCCTGGGTTTTCCGTGTATGGTCTTTATTACGTTGAGGTATGTTTCTTTTATATCTACTTTTTGAGAGCTTTTGACTCCCATGAAAGAATGATATATTTGTCAAATGACTTTTCCGCATCTACTGAAAGTGTTAGTCCTATAGTCATGTCCTACTCTTTGTGACCACGTGGGTTGTACCCTTCATCTACTGAAAGTACCCTATAATTTTTATCTTTCATTCTATTAATGTTAGATCACATTTATTGATTTGTGTATGTTTTGAAACATCTTTGTACCTGGGAATAAATCTCACTTCACGGTATATAATCATTTTAATGTGTCATTGAATTTGGTTTGAGACAATTTCATTGAGAATATTTACATTCGTATTTATCAGGGATATTGGTATAGCTTTTTTCCTATAGTATCCTTGTATGGTTTTGACATTAGGGTAATTCTGAAATTATATAATTAATTTGGAAATATCTTCTCTCCTTCTGTTTGTTGAAAGTATGTTTCAACATTCTTTGAAAAGTGTACACCCATGGCTGATTCATGTCAATGCATGGCAAAAGCCACTACAATATTATAAAGTGATTAGCCTCCAATTAAAATAAATAAATTTAAAAATAAATTTAAAAAAGAGAGAAATAATTAGAATTAGTTATTTTTAAATGCTGTAGGATTCAGTGAAGGTATCTGGTCCTGAGTTTTTCTATATTGGGAAGTTTTTTATTACCAATTCAATCTATGTATCCACTATGATTCTGTTTAGATTCTCTCTCTCTCTATTTACTTATTTTTGATCCAGTTTTTGTAGGTTGCGTTTCTAGGAATTTATCCATTTCTTGTAAGTTATCCAATTTGTCAGCATATAAATGTTCATAATAGTGTTTATAATTCTATATATTTCTGCAGTATTAGTTGTAATTTCTACTTTTTCCTTTTTGGCTTTATTCTTCCTTTTTCTTAGTCTAGCCAGTTTGTTTTTTCAGTTTTGCTCAAAAAGAAGTTCTTAGTTTTGTTGATATTTTCTATTTTTTTCCTGTTCTCAATCCCATTTATTTCTGCTCTTATATGTGTTATTTATTTTCCTGTTCTATCTTTAGGCTTAGTTTGTTTTTCTATTTGTAGTTCTTTGAGGTGTCAATTAAGGTTGCTTATTTAATATCTTTTATTTTTTTTAATATAAGCATTTATAAATAAAAGCTTCCTTTTCTTTTTTTAAATTTATTTTTATTAGTTGGAGGCTAATTACTTTACGATATTGTAGTGGTTTTTGCCATGCATTGACATGAATCAGCCATGGATTTACATGTGTTCCCCATCCTGAACCCCCCTCCCACCTCTCTCCCCATCCCATCCCTCTGGGTCAGCTTCCTTTTCAAAACTGTTTTTGCAGTATGAGATGGGTTTGGGCATATTGTGTTTCCATTTTTATTTGTTTCAATTTTTTTAAATCATCTTTTGATTTCTTCTTTGACCTACTGTTTTTTCAGCAGTGTGTTTTTATTTTCCAGTTTATTTTCCATATCGTTGTAAAATTTCCAGATTATTCTTGCTATTAATTTCTGTTTCCTACCATTGTAATCAGGAAAAAAAAATTGCTTAGCCTGATTTCAATTTCTTCAATTTGCTAAGATGTATCTTGTGTCCTATCATAAGATCTAACCTGGAGAATGTTTAATGTGCACTTGAGAAGAGTATGTAGTGTTCAGTTCAGTTCAGTCACTCAGTCGTGTCCGACTCTTTGCAACCCCATGAATCGCAGCATGCCAGGCCTCCCTGTCCATCACCAACTCCCGGAGTCTACTGAAATCCATGTCCATTGAGTCGGTGATGCCATCCAACCATCTCATCCTCTGTCGTCCCCTTCTCCTCCTGCCCTCAATCTTTCCCAGCATCAGGATCTCTTCCAATGAGTCAACTCTTCGCATCAGGTGGCCAAAGTATTGGAGTTTCAGCTTCAGCATCAGTCCTTCCAATGAATGCCCAGGACTGATCTCCTTTAGGATGGACTGGTTGGATCTCCTTGCAGTGTAGTGTACTGCTATTGAATAAAATGTTCTAAAAATGTCTGATATGTTCATTTGTTCTAATGTAAGTTTGAGGTTCAGTGTCTCACCACTGATTTCTCATCTAAATGACCTATCAATTGCTGAAAGTAGGGTACTTAAGTCCCCTACTATTATTGTACTTTTGTCTACCTCTCCCTTCAGATCTGCATTTGCTTGATATATAAAGGTGCTCCTATGTTGTCTGTGTGTCTTTTGATTGCTATATCTTGATGAATTGATCCCTTTATCATTATATTGCTTTGGCCAAAAAGTTTGTTTGAGTTATTTTGTAAGATGGAATATAGTGACTGTATCTCTTGTTACCATATTTGGCCTAAACTCTGTTTTGTTTGATTTAAGTATAGCTATCCTTGGCTGTCTCTTGGTTTCTGTTTGCGAAGAGTATCATTTTCCATTACTTCACATTCAGTTTATGTGTGTTCTTAAAATTGAAGTGCATCTCCCGTAAACTGCACATAATTTGGTCCTATTTTTTGTTTGTTTGTTTGTTTGAAATTCATCCAGTCACTCTGTGCCCTTTCATTGGTAAATTCAATTCATTTATAGTTAGAGTACTTATTAGAGTACTAACATTAGAGTACTTACATTTACATATAGAGTTCAGTTCAGTTCAGTCGCTTAATCGTGTCTTAGTCAGCATCAGTCCTTCCAATGAACACCCAGGACTAATCTCTTTTCAGGTTGGACTGGTTGGATCTCCTTGCAGTCCAAAGGACTCCGAAGAGTCTTCTCCAACACCACAGTTCAAAAGCATCAATTTTTCAGCGCTTAGGTTTCTTCACAGTCCAACTCTCACATCCATACATGACCACTGGAAAAACCATAGCCCTGGCCAGATGGACCTTTGTTGGCAAAGTAATGTCTCTGCCTTTTAATATGCTGTCTATGTTGGTCATAACTTTCCTTCCAAGGAGTAAGCGTCTTTTAATTTCATAGCTGCAGTCACCATCTGCAGTGATTTTGGAGCCCAAGAAAATAAAATCTGTCACTGTCACCATTTTTTCCCCATCTATTTGCCATGAAATGATGGGGCTTGATGCCATGATCTTAGGTTTTTAAATGTTGAGTTTCAAGACAGCTTTTTCAGTCTCCTCTTTCACTTTCATCAAGAGGCCCTTTAGTTCCTCTAAACTTTCTACCATTAGGGTAGTGTTATCTGCATATCTGTGGTTCCTCCCTTGGCCACAGATTCTAGTTTGTTTTTCTAATAGCATTCCATTTAGCGAACTTGCCCTTCTGTAACACTCGGGAACATGCACAATGAGCCAGGTGTAGGGTGAGGAAAGGTGTATATTTAATATTTGGGGTATTGTGGATACCGGCAGGTCCAGAGGTGTGATCCTTAGGTGAGCTCCTCATAGAGGCTTATGGATAAACTTCTTGCTGAAATTCTGAATTTAGTAAACAAAAACTATATCCTTTAAAGCCTTTTGATAATCCTATCTGTCTTTTTCCTGATATCCCACCTAACCCCAGTCATGGCAGTCCTTCCTTAGTACTTTGGGTGGTGTTAGAGAGAAAGAGATTTCTCCAGCAGCATCTCACACATCTGGGGTAGCTGGACACTCATTAACTGCTATTATTTTTCCCCACAGAAGATCAATGCCAATTACTTAAGCCTTCCACTGTGTTCTCATGGAGCATGGATAGTACTAGTAAAGTTCCTCTTCCTCCTCCGCTATGTCCAAACTGGTATTTCTTTTAAGATACATTGTCATGCTGAAATCTCCCCATAGGAAGGATGAATTTCTTCAAATTCCCTGCTAAACGTGAATGTCTGCTCAAGTCACCTTTGACTGTGGCTTGGAGGGATTGGGGAAAGTTTGCTGACTCCACTGGTTCTACAGCTCATACTAAAACCCACATACCTACTAGCAGATGCACTGGTGGATGAAACTCTATTCAGGTCTCTTGGTATATGATGCTGGATTACACAATCTCCATAGAAACACTTTTGTTTGTGTATGGGTATCTAATTAGTTGTTATAAGGGGAAACAAAGTAGGATGGATGTCTTATGCCACCATGGAGCTGATGTCATTCCCCCCTTTTTTCTGATACCTCTTTTCTTGTTCTACTTGTCCATATTATTTATCACCATATACAAAGACTTTGCAAGAGACTGCTCAGGGACATAGCATGATCCACACCTGTCTGCATCAGTGGTAACAGACCTGCTGCCTATAAGCTCAACTGGAGTCCCAGAACTGGCCTTGTGACAAATTATGGGACTAGAGCCCCACTAGACCAAAGCCTAAGAGGCAGTCCTATCTGCCAGGAAATCTGGCAGAAGTCACACCACCTATATAGTTTTGGTAGCAGGTCTGACAATTACACACCAAATTGTGGACCCAGCAGTGAAACTGTTGCTTGGTTCCAACTCAACTCAACTGTGATCCTAGAAGTAGTCCTGTTAGTTTAGAGACCCAGCAGAAGACCTTTACATGTAAAAATCAGCCTTTAAAGGCTGAAAGAGCTGTCTGAACTTGCCAGTGTATTGACATCCAAGCAAAATTACACATATCATACAAAGTCAGACAAACATGATATCATCAAAGGTAACTAAGAAAGCTCTGGTAACTGACCTTAAAGAAATGAAGATCCATGAACTGATTAACAGTGGATTCAAAGCAGTTACCTTGTCTCTGACATATACTGCCATCTGCTATGGTGGTGATGGCCAATCCTGGTGTCAGTGATTCTCTGGGCCCAGCAAAGTGACCAAATTTCCAAAACCTTGAAGGCAAGGAGTAACACCCCAAAATATGAACTCATTTTCCACTCTACCTTCATTGACTAAGCAGCTACCAAGAACAAAGCCTACATTCCCCAATACCTGGCAAACAAATGCAGTATTGCCTCATGAATTGATTGCTTCTCTGAGGTACCCACCAGTGTATTAGGGGAGAAGCTTCGAGAACATGTTGAGGAGTGTCTGTCTTTCTGTGAGACTGGAGAGATTCCACAAAAGAATCTGGATGTCTTGAAGGAGGCAATGATTCAGGCAGATGAAGCAGCAGCTAAGATTACTAGGAAGCTGGAGAAACAGGAAAGGAAATGCTTGAAGAAGCAAAAGAAAAAAACTGGCTTCAGTTTCCCTGTCATCTTCAGAAAGCAGTAGTACCCTGAAGGAGTGTGAGGAGATAAGTGAAACCCCCCCCCACCAAAAAAAAGAAAAAAGAAAAAGCCCCAGAAGGATTCTCAAGAGGATGGAAGACCCATCTGCCTCCTTTTCCAAACAGAAGAAAAAATCTTTTTCAAAGGAGGAGTTACTAGTAATTTCGAAGAGACAGCTGGCAGTGGAATCTTCCCAAGAGGAAGAAATCTTTCCCCAAAGAGGAACCAGTTAGTGACTCTGAAGAGTCAGGAAACAAGAGGGTCCCCAAGAAAAAGAAGAAATTGTCTTTCAAGGATAAGTCACTCAGTAGTAGACATGAAGAGGTTACTGCCAGAAAGACCAGCAGCTCCAAGAAAAATAAAATGCTCCCAAAGCAATCCCAGGAATATTAGAATGGACATCTCTCTCTAACTTGGGGAGATATTTACCAACACATCTTCTAGAGCTCAATAAAAATAAAAACAAACAAACAACAAACAACTACCTTAAAGAAGCTCAGTGAACTGTTGCGTTGGACAAAGTTTTCATTGTTTTTTTTTTTTCTCTAAGATAGCTCTAGTAGCACTTGGTTGTCTTTAATTTCATTCAAAACAGTATCCTCCAATTAAAATAAATACATATGTCAAGACAAAATATGATTAGATAGTATTGTGACAGCTGTCAGGTCAATTTGCACTAAAAATCTCATTCAAATTTGTGAGTTTTTTTGTAAAATTTTAATATTGAAGATGGAAGGAAAAAACAACATTTTTGGCATAATATGCTTTATTGTTTCAAGAAAGGAAAGAATGCAACTGAAATGCAACAACAACAACAACAACAACAAAGATTTGTGCAGTGTATGGAGAAGGTGCTGTGACTAAACTAACATGTCAAAAATAGTTTGCAATTTTAATACTGGAGATTTCTCACTGGACAATGCTTCACAATTGGTAGACCATTTAAGTTAGTGATCAAATCGAGGTATCACTTGAGAACAATCAATGATATATCAATCAAGAGATGGCCAACATACTCAAAATATCCAAATCAAGTGTTGAAAATTATTTGCACCAGCTTGGTTATATTCATTGCTTTGATGTTTGGGTTCCACATAAGTTAAGTGAGGAAAACAAAAAAAAAAAAACCTTCTTGATGACATTTCTGCATACAATTTTTTCCTTAAACATAACAAAAGCATTTCATTTTTAAAATAAATTGTGATGGGTGATGAAAAATGGATACTGTACAATAATGTGGGATGGAATAAAATGTGGGGCAAGTGAAATGAACCACTGCCAACCACATGATAGGCCAAAGGTGAATGATGTGTATATGGTGGGATTGGAAGAGAGTCTTCTATTATGAACTCTTTCCATAAAACCAATTAATTGCAAGCACTGCTCACAATTAGACACACTGAAAGTGGCACTTGATGAAAAGCATTCAGAATTAATTATAAAATGCATAATTTCCCATCAACTTAATGCTATGACCAGGCAAAAATGGTTACAGTTTGGCTGGGAAGTTCTGATTCATCCATCATACTTATCAACATTGCAGCTTCAGATGCCCATTTATTTCGGACTTTACAACATTCTCTTAATGGAAAAAAAAAATTGCATTCCCTCAGTCAGTTCAGTCCAGTCTCAGTCATGTCCGACTCTTTGTGAGCCCATGAACTGCAGCATGCCAGGCCTCCCTGTCCAGCACCAAACTCCTGGAGTTTACCCAAACCCATGTCCATTGAGTTGGTGATACCATCCAACCATCTCATCCTCTATCATCCCCTTCTCCTCCTGCCTTCAATCTTTTCCAGCATCAGGGTCTTTTCAAGTGAATCAGCTCTTCACATCAGGTGGCCAAAGTATTGGAGTTTCATCTTCAACATCAGTCCTTCCAATGAACATTCAGGACTGATTCCCTTTAGGATTGCATTCCCTGGTAGACTGTAAAAAGTACCTGGAAGAGTCCTTTGTTCAAAAAGATAAAAAGTTTGGGGAATATGAAATTATAAAGTTGCCTGAAAAATGGCAGAAAGTAATGGAAGAAAATGGTGAATATGTTGTTCAATAAAGTTCTTGGTGAAAATGAAAAATGTGTATTTTATTTTTACTTTAAAAAATGATGGAACGTTTTGACCAACCCAATACAACAGGACAGAAATAGATTAAATAAAATCAAGAAGAAAATACATGAACAAAATGAGAAATTTAATAACAAAATTGTTGCTGTTTAGTCACTAAGTCTTGTCCAACTTTTTTGTGATCTCATGGACTATGGCCCACCAGGCTCCTCTGTCCATGGGATTTCCCAGGCAAGTATACTGGAGTAGGTTGCTATTTCCTCCCCTAGGTGATCTTCCTGACTTACAGATCGAACCAGCATCTCCTGCATTGGCAGGTGGATTCTTTACAATTGAGCCACTAGGGAAGCCTTAATAAAGAAGTAGAAGTCATTAAAAAATTATTAAATAGAATGATATAGTGACTGAACTGAAAAATAAAATAGAAGTCTCAATAGCAGTCTCAATCATACAGAAGTAAGAATCAGCAAACTTGAAGACAGGTCATTTCAAATTATCCAGTCACAGAAGCAAAAATGATTTTTAAAAAGAGAGTGAAAAAAAGTGAAGAATAAATACAAAATTCATGCAACATCATCTAGTGTAGCACTATGTGCATAAAGGGGATTCAAGAAGGAGAAAAAGACAATGGGACTGAAAGTTTATTTAAAAAACAATGTCTGAGAACTTCACAATTCTAGGCAGAGACATTGATATCTTGATTAATTAAGGACAAAAATCTGTAAACAGTTTGAATGACTCAAAGATGCTTACCACAAAACACATTATAATCCAATTATCATAAGTCAAAGACAAACAAAAAAATTTGAAAACAGTACAAGAAAAATAACTTGTTATATACAAAGGGCCCCTCATAAGACTGTTGGTGGATTTCTCAGCGAAAGTATTGCAGGGCAGGAGAGAGTGGGATGTACTGAAAGACTGCCAAAAGAATACCTTACCTTCTGACTTGTAACACAGAATGTATTTTGCCTCATTCTAATTTTTCCCCAAGTTTTATAACCAGGAAATGTAGCCACAGATGTTTATTTTTTATTAAAGAAAGAAGGATACTTTTCCTGACAAAACTATCCTTTATGAATACAAGACAGGTTAAGACTTTTACAGAAAGGAAAAAAAAAATCTAACAGGATTTATCACCACTAGACTTGCCTTATGGGTTTCCCAGGTGGTACAGTGGTGAAGAATCTGCCTGCCAATGCAAGAGACACAAGAGACACAGTTTCAATCCCTCACTTGGGAAGATACCCTGGAGAAGGAAATGTCAACCCACTCCAGTTTTCTTGCCTGGAAAATCCCATGGACAGAGGAACCTGATGGGCTACAGTCCATTGCAACCCAAATAGTTGGATATGAATGAGAACACACATACACAAGCACAGGCTTGCCTTACAATAAGTGCTTAAGGAAGTTCTATTTGAAACAAACAAAAAAAAATAATATGTAAACAAACAGATAAAAACAACATGAGATCATATGAAAATATAAGTACCACTGATAAAGTTAAACATAAAGACACATGCAGAATATTGTGATGCTCTAATGGTAGCATAATCATTGTTAACACCAGTATTTAATTTAAAAGACAAAAGCAGTAAGAATCAGGATAATCATAGAAATTTGTTAGTAGAAACACAATACATATAGAAAGGTAAAATCTAAGTTACATAAAGTTTGTGGAGCAAAATAAAGTGTAGAGTTTCTATATATGATCTAAGCTACTTATTATTTGCTTAAAGCAGACTACTATAACTAAAATATTTGATGAAAAATCCACAGTAACAGTAAGTACAGTAGACACAAAAAGGTAAAAAGAAGAGAATCAAAGCACACCAGTACAACTATATCATCAAACCACAAAGAAATATAACTGGAGAAAAGAGGAACAAGAGAACTATCAAACCGACCAAAATAAATAAATAACAAAATGGCAATACAAGATCTTTATGTTCATGCTCAGGGTGCCGAGGTTCAGATGTGGGTGTAGGAACCCAGGGAGAGGACAGGGGTTGGCTGCTGTGAGTATATCCTGAGAGGGCTACTGCAACAGCTGAGGGAGAGCAGAGGAAAGACTGGGCATCCCAGAGTGGCAAGAGGTCATTGTTGCTGGGACACTCTAATTCTTTGCATTTGCAGATAGCAGCTAAGTGCCTGCTGGCCACCTCCAAAAGTGATCAGAGCCCCAGAAGGTGTAATTAAAGGAGACTGCAGTTAATGATCTTAGAAGGGGAAACAAGGCACAGCCACTGCCAAAACACGGGAAAGTGCCTGAGGCAGCAGACAAAAATACCACTGAGGAGGTCCTGACCCCAGAGGTGGAAGCTACCACCAGGCTGAAAATAAGCACATGTTATTGCCCACACCTTGCTGGGAGCCTAAGCAGCTTTGCTCTTCCTAGGAATACACGACTTGAGACCAATTCCTCTGGAGATCATACTACCTGCCTCACACTGTAACAACAACTCACAGTTTTCTACCTGTGCAGGTTTTGTGGCTGCCATACCCTTCCCTCTCCCCAGCCTGAATGAGCTAGTGAGCCTTAATAAGCCTTTGTTTTTGCCCCATTATGTCTTAGCAGGGAACAGTCACCTGAGGGCAGCATACAAGCAGAGCCAGGCCAAAACCAAAGCGGAACAGCAGGGGCTGTGTGACAAAAGAAAATAAAGGAAATTAGTTCCAGCAGCCACAGGTGCAGAAGATTAAATACCCCAAATTAGACTGAGACTGGATGTTAGGGGCAAATGTGGACTTTGGGAGTGAGTACAAGCTGGAGTCAGAGAAGGCAGTGACACCCCATTCCAGTTCTCTAGCCTTGAAAATCCCATGGATGGAGGAGCCTGGTAGGCTGCAGTCCATTGGGTCGCTAAGAGTCGGACATGAATGAGCGACTTTACTTTCACGTTTCCCTTTCATGCATTGGAGAAGGAAATGGCAACCCACTCCAGTGTTCTTGCCTGGAGAATCCCAGGGACAGGGGAGCCTGGTGGGCTGCCATCTATGGGGTCGCAGAGTTGGACACGACTGAAGTGACTTCGCAGCAGCACAAGCTGGAGTAAGGGCAGATTTGAGATTAAGCGGAACTCACACTGCCCTAAACAGGTTCAGAGACCATCCTAGAAATATTGGATGACTTTGGTGTGGGTTTCTCTGGGTGTTCTGGGCTGTTGCGTGTTGTTTTCACCAACAGGCTTGGGGTTTTGTCTTCTGTGTTGTGTGACTTGTGAGGTCTTGTTGCTACAGTAAAGGACTGGTCCGGAATGCCTGAGGTGGGAAACCTGAGTCTAGGACTTTGAACCACCAGAGAACTCCTAATTCCAGGTATCTTTAATTGATGAGAGCTCTCCCAAAGGCCTTCATCTCAACACTAAGACCGAGCCCCACTCAAAGGCCAGCAAATTCCAGTTCTGGATGCCCCATGCCACTACTTTAGCAAAACAGGAACACAATCCTGCATGTTAGCAGAGAGGCTATTCAAAGCCATAACAAATCCATACACACCCCAAAACACACTCCTGGACATGACACTGCCACTCAGAGAGACAAGATCCAGCTCCATCCACCAAAATACAGGCACAAATGTCACGAATGAAGAAACCTTCACAAGACACTGGTCCAACTCCACTCATGGGGGATCAGACCCCACAATTAAGAGGGAATATGACTTTTCAGCCTGCAGAAAGAAGACCCCAAACAAAGTAAATTAAACAAAACGAAAAGACAGAAAAACATACAGCAGATGAAGGAATATGGTAAAAACACACATGACAAAAAAAAAAAAAAAAAATGAAGAGGAAATAGGCAATCCACCTGCAAAAGAATTCAGAGTAATGATAAAGATGATCTAAAATCTTGAAAATAAAGTAGGGGCACAGATAAATAGACTGGAAGCATGGATTGAGAAGATGCAAGAAATTTTTAACAGGGACCTAAAAGAAGTAAATAGTTAACAATCAACAATGAACAATGCAACAACTGAGATTAGAAATACACTAGAGGGAACCAATAGCAGAGTAACTGAGGCAGAAGAATGGATAAGTGAGTTGGAAGTTAGAATGGTGGAAATAGCTGAACCAGAGCAGAATAAAGAAAAAAATAATAAAAATAAATGAGGACAGTATCAGAGATCAAATAAAAGAAAGGAAATTAGTCCCAGCAGCCTCAGGTGCAGGTACATTAACTGTAACAACATTAGAATTGTAGGGATCCCAGAAGAAGACAAAAGGGAAGGGCGTGACAAGATATTTGAGGAGATTATAGTGGAAAACATCCCTAACACGGGAAAGGAAAATAGTCACCCAAGTCCAGGAAGCCCAGAGAGTCCTATACGGGATAAATCCAAGGAGAAACATACCAAGACACATACTAATCAAACTAACAAAATTAAACACAAAGAACACATATTAGTATTAAAAGTAGCAAGGAAAATGCAACAGATAATATACAAGGGGATCCCCATAATGTAATCAGCTGATCTTTCAACAGAAAATCTGCAGGACAGAAAGGAGTGGCAGGATATACTTAAAGCAACAAAAGGAAAATCTTACAGCCAAGATTACTCTATCCAGCAAGGATCACACTTAGATTCAGAAGAAAAGTCAAAAGATTTACAGATGAGAAAAAATTGAGAGAATTCAGCACCACAAAACTAGCTTTGCAACAAATGCTAAAAGAACTTTGCTAGACAAAAAAACCAAAACAAAATAAAACAGAAAGAAAAGGCCTACAGAAACAAACCCAAAACAATAAATGGTAAAAGGGTCATGCATATCAATATTCACCTTACATGTAAATGGATTAAATATTCCAACCAAAAAACAGAGAATAGCTGAATGGATACAAAAACAAGACCTCTATATATGCAGTCTACAAGAGACCTAAGGGCATATACACACTGAAAGTGACAGACTGGAAAAAGATATTCCATGAAAATTAAAATCAAAAGATAGCAAGAGTAGAAATACTCATATTGGAAAAAAAATAGACTTTAGAGACAAAGAAGGACACTATGTAATGATTAAAGTATCAAACTGAGATGAAGATATAACCATTATAAATAAATATTCACCCAACATAAGAGCACCCCAATATAAGGCAAAGGTACAACTATTAAAGGGAAAATCAACAGTAGCACAATAATAGTGGGAGACATTAATATTCCACTCACACCGATGGACAGATCATGCAGAAAGAAAATTAATAAGGAAATACAAGCTTTAAATGATACATTGGACCAGTTGGGCATAATTGATATCTACAGGGCATTTCATTCAAAGACAGTAGATTTCACTTTTTCCTCAAGTGCACATGGAGCATTTCCATGATAGATCACATCTTGGTTACACCAAGACATGTCAAGTTAAAAAAAAAAAAAAGTGAAGACATTTCAAGCATCTTTTCTGATCCCAACACGATAAGATTTTTTCTGATAACTTCAAGAAAAAAAAATCTATGAGAAAAACAAATACATGGAAGTTAAGCAATACTCTTCTGAATAAAAAAAACAGATAACTGAAGAAATCAAAAAGGAAATCAAAATATACCTAGAAACAAATGTTAATGAAAACACGCCTCAAACTAATAAAGGCCATATATGACAAACCCACAGAACACATCATTCCCTTAGTGAAAAACTAAAAGCATTTCCTCTAAAATCAGAAACAAGACAAGAGTGCCCATACTTGCCGCTATTATGCTACATAATTTTGGAGGTTCCAGCCATGGTAACCAGATAAGAACATGAAATAAAAAGAATCCTAATTGGAAAAAAGACATGGAAGAAAATTAGTTGTCAAATGACAGGATGAAAGAATAAAAAAGCTGTGGTACATAGTTCAGTTGAGTTGCTCAGTTGTGTCTGAATTTTTCTGACCCCATGGACCGCAGCACGCCAGGCCTCCCTGTCCATCACCAACTATGTAGTTGACTCAAACTCATGCCCATCGAGTGGGTGATGCCCTCCAGCCATCTCATCCTCTGTCGTCCCCTTCTCATCATGCACCCAATCCCTCCCAGCATCAGGGTCTTTTCTAGTGAGTCAGCTCTTCGCATCAGATGGCCAAAGTATTGGAGTTTCAGCTTCAGCATCAGTCCTTCCAATGAATATTCAGGACTGATTTCCATTAGGAGGGACTGGTTGGATTTCTTTGCAGTCCAAGGGACTCTCAAGAGTCTTCTCCAACACCACAGTTCAAAACCATCAATTCTTTGGTGCTCAGCTTTCTTTATACTCCAACTCTCACATCTATACATAATTACTGGAAAAACGATAGCCTTGACTAGACGGACCTTTGTTGGCAAAGTAATGTCTCTGCTTTTTAATATGCTATCTAGGTTGGTCATAACTTTCCTTCCAAGGAATAAGTGTCTTTTAATTTCATGGCTGCAATCACCATCCACAGTGATTTTGGAGCCCCCCAAAATAAAGTCACCCACTGTTTCCACTGTTTCCCATCTATTTCCCTTGAAGTAATGACCAGATGCCACGATCTGAGTAACAATCAGCTCCTGGTCTTGTCTTTGCTGACTCTATAGAGATTCTTCATTTTGGCTGTAGAGAATATAATCAATCTGATTTCGGTGTTGATCATCTGGTGATGTCCATGTGTAGAGTCTTCTCTTGAGTTGTTGGAAGAAGGTGTTTGCTATAAACTGTGTGTTCACTTGGCAAAACTCTATTCATAGCCTTTGCCCTGCTTCATTCTGTACTCCAGGGTCAAATTTGCCTGTTACTCCAGGTGTTTCTTGACTTCCTACTTTTGCATTCAGTCCCCTATAATGAAAATGACATCTTTTGGGGGTGTTAGCTCTAGAAGGTCTTGTAGGTCTTCATAGAACTATTCAACTTCAGCTTCTTCAGGATTACTGGTTGGGGCAAAGACTTGCATTACCGTGATGTTGAATGGTTTGCCTTGGAAACGAACAAATATCATTCTGTCATTTTTAGATGGCATCCAAGTACTGCATTCTGGGCTCTTTTGTTGACCATGATGGCTACTTCATTTCTTCTAAGGGATTCTTGCCCACAGTAGTAGATATAATGGTCATCTGAGTTAAATTCACCCATTCCAGACCATTGTAGTTCGCTGATTCCTAGAATGTCGACGTTCACTCTTGCCATCTCCCATTTGACCACTTACAATTTTTCTTGATTCATGAACCTAATATTCCAGGTTCCCATGCAATATTGCTCTTTTATAGCGTCAGACCTTGCTTCCATCACCAGTCACATCCACAACTGAGTGTTGTTTTTGCTTTGGCTCTGTCTCTTCATTCTTCCTGGAGTTATTTCTCCACTGATCTCCAGTAGCATATTGGGCACATACCGACCTTTCCGTGTCCTATCTTTTTGCCTTTTCATACTGTTCATGGTGTTCTCAAGGCAAGAATACTGAAGTTGTGTGCCATTCCCTCCTCCAGTGAACCACATTTTGTAAGAACTCTCCACCGTGACCCATCCATCTTGGTGGCACTACATGGTATGGCTCATAGTTTCATTGAGTTAGACAAGGCTGTGGTCCATGTGATCAGATTGGTTAGTTTTCTGTGATTGTGTTTTTCAGTCTGTCTGGCCTCTCATGGAGAAGGAAAAAAGGTTTATGGAAGCTTTGTAAAGGGAGAAACTGACTGAGGGGGAAACTGGGTCTTGTTCTGATGGAATGTCGAGTGACCAAGAGGAGATATCCCATGTCCAAGGTCATGAGCAGTGGCTGCACTTTGATGAACTGGCCGTGAGGAGATATCCCACGTCCAAGGGCAGAGGAGAAGCCCCAGCAAGAAGGTAGGAGGGGCGAATTCACATTTAGAATCAAACCCCATTCCTGCCAGAGACGCTCAGAGGGCTCAAACAAACCTTATGCACACCAGGGCCCAGGGACCCCGCAGAGACTGAGACAGAACTGTGTTTGAGTGTCTCCTGTGGAGGCACAGGTCAGCAATAGACAGCCACAGGGACAGAGGTTCTGGGCGCAGCAGAATTGGGTATGGTATAAGCCCTCTTGGAGGAAGTCACCATTAACCCCACCATAGAGCTGCCAGAACTTACACAGGACTGGGAAATAGACTTTTAGAGGGCACAAACAGAACCTTGTGCACCAGGACCCAGGAGAAGGAGCAGTGATCCCACAAGAGACTGATCCAGACTTTCCTGTGAGTGTCCAGGAGTCTCCAGTGTAGGTGTGGGTCAGTGGTGGCCTGCTGCTGGATTGGGGGCACTGAGTGTAGCAGTACATGCATGGCATCTTTTGATGAGGTCACCTTTATCTTCGTTACCTCCACCATAGTTTGGCCACAGGTAAATAGCAAGGAGGGAACACAGCTCCACCCGAACAGATAATTGGCACATATATAGAATATGGTATTACTCAACCATAAAAATCAATGTGTTTGAGTCAGTTCTAATGAGATGGATGAACCTATAGCCTATTCTACAAAAGAAATCAAGAAGAGAAAAATAAATATCATATATTTATTCAGATATATAGAACCTAGAAATATAGTACTAATGAACTTACTTGCAGGGCCTCAGTGGAGATGCAGACACAGAAAACAGACTTGTGGACACAGTGGGGGAAGGAGAAGGAGGAAGGGGTGAATCAAGAGTGGCATTGAAGCATATACATTACCATATGTAAAATAGAGAGCCAGTGGGAATTCGCTTTATGATGCACGGAGCTCAAACCCGATGCTCTGTGACAACCTAGAGGCATGGGATGGAGTGGGAAAGAAGTTCAAGAGGGAGGGGACCTACGTATACCTATGGCTGACTCATATTGATATATGGCAGAAACCAACACAGCATTGTAACCAATTATCTTCCAATTAAAAATAAATAAATTAAACAAAATAAAATTACTATTTTAACTAAAAAATAGACTAAGTTAAAAGCATCACGGGAGACATACAGGGTCATTATACAATTATTAAAGGGTCAATTTAAAAGGAAGACATGACAATTAAAAATATATATGTACCCTATAAGAAAGAAAATGAATATATAAAGCAAGAAATAACATATCTGATAGGCTAAATAGACAGCAATACAATAATGATAGTAGACTTCAATACCCTACTCTATAATGGATACATCATCAAAACAGATGATTTATCTCATTTGCATCAAAATAAAAAGCATCTGAAGACAAAGGAAATGATTGACAGAGTGAAAAGGCAATATTTGAATGGGAAAACAATATTTTAAAACCACATATATGGCAAGGGGTTAGCATCTAAAATACATAACTAACTCATACAACTCAATACAAAAATAATTTTAAAAATTAGAAAAGGACTTGATATTTCTCAAAAGAAAACATACAAAATGCTAAATTTGAAAAGTGCTCAACATTACTAGTCATCAATGAAATACAAATCAAAACCACAACTAATTTTCACTTCATACCTGTTAAGATGGCTATCATCAAAAATAAAAAAAAAAAGTAATAAATGATAGTGTAGATCTGGAGAAAAGGAAACACTTGACCACTATTGGTGGGAGTGTATATTGGCACAGCCACTGTGGAAAATAGTACAGAGATTCTTCAAAATTTTAAAAGTAGAACTACCATGTGATCCAGAAATCCCACATCTGGGCACATAACTGAAGGAAATGAAATCAGCATATCAAAGAGATATTTGCACTATCATCTCATTGTGGAATTAATCCCCATAGCCAACATATGAAAATCACCTAAATTATGTCAACAAATGAATGGATAAATAAAATACAGTATGTGATATTTTCACTGTATGTATACATACACTCACAGAAAATGGAAATATATTTCAACCTTAAAGGCAAATTTGTGATGACAGCAATGAACCTGGAGGTTATTATGCTTATTTAAGTAAGCCCGGCACAGAAAGACAAGTATTGCATAGTCTCACTTATATCTAAAGCCTAAAATAATTGAACTCAGAAACACAGAGTAAAATGGTGGTTTCCAGGGTTTGGAGCTTGGGGGAAAATGGGAAGATATTGATCAAATATCACAAAGTTTCAGTTGTGCAAGATGAATAAGTTCAGGAGAGTAACGTACAGCAGACTGACTGTGGTTAATGATATTGTATTGAATACTTGAAATCTGCTAAGAATATAAATCTTAATTCTTTTGCTCTGAAAATATGAGGTGAAGAATATGTTAATTAGCTTTATTGTAATGATTATTTCACAATGTATATGCATGTGAAAGCATCAAGTTGTCTACCTTAAATATGTGCAATTTTTGTCCTTTATACTTCAATAACCTCAAAGACAAAATATAAAATCTTGAAATTAATAAGAGCATGTAATTTATTAATTGAGAGATATAGTTAATAAGATTTAAACCTTACTTCTCATTTGGATTCTAGAAAACCAGGAGACAGGGAGATAACATCTACAAAGTGTTAGTAAAAGTGAATCTTTCAACCAGTCCTACAATTAGCAAAACACACATTTTATAAATGGAAAATTTCACAGGAATGCACAAATTGTACCCTTCTGACATTTACTTTCACCATAAAACTAGGTGTTTTTCCTGAAGTTTTCAAATCTACACAAACTGAAAAATAATTTACTTGTAGCTTCCAATGTAATAAAACTGGAAATACCACTCCTGGATATACATCTAGAAAAAAGTAACACTAAATTGAAAAGATGCATGTGCCCCAACATTCACAGCTTCACTATTTACAATAATCAAGACATGGTAGCAACCTAAATGGTCATCAGCAGCAGATTGAATTAAGAATATATATATATATATATATATATTTATATATTATAAATTATATTATATATATATT